>NC_039358.1:40397817-40697817 GCF_003573695.1 Papaver somniferum
GGGGGGGGGGGGGGGGGGGGGGGGGGGACTCTTGACCCAAAAGATAAAAAAAAAGCTCCATATTTTGGGTTGGGACATTCTTTGCTCTCCTAAGTCTGAAGGAGGCCTTGGTTTTAGAAAAGCTGAGCTCAATAATCTTGATATGGTTGCAAGGAATGCATGGAGGATAATTGAGAATCCTGATTGTTTGCTAGCTTCTACTCTGAAAGCTAGATATTTTCCTAGAACTAATTTTTTAAATGCCAAGTGTCCTGCCAATTGTTCTTGGACTTGGAAATGTTTACATGTCATTAAAGAACTTATCAAACCTTTTATCACTTGGATTGTTGGAGATGGTCAATTTATTGACCCTTGGTGTGACAAATGGATTCCTTCTTTAGCATCTGATGTCCCCAACCCTTTGGTTCCTCCAGATCAACTATAAAAGTTTCTTATTTTATTAATCCTATTACCAGATCTTGGGATGTTGACAGATTAAACACCCACTTTGATGATGCTTTTGCTAAGAAGATTGTCACTATTCCCTTAAGCCAGTGTCGCACTTCTGATAGGAGGGCTTGTGATCTTTCAAAGAATGGTAGATTTACCTCTAAATATGCTTACTTGGGACTTCGAGGGCTCATGCCTTCCCCTTGTAGTGCTCTTTGAAAGTGTATTTGGAAAATTAATATTCCTTATAGAATTCAAGATTTCAGTTGAAAAGATGCTAGAAATGCCTTACCTGCTAGAACTGTCCTTCATACTAGAATGCCTATGAGTTCTGTTGATTTTACTAGATGTAATGACCCTTCTAAATCGATTATGCATGCCTTAGTTCTTTTCCCTTTTGCTAGTCATGTTTGGTTCTTATCTTCTTCTGTGTCAACACTCAGGATTTTAGTACTAAATCTTTCATGGATTGGATGTTATTCTGGTTATTTAATCCTGTCTCTAAACTCCCAGATGGGGATCAATGTCTCTTTGTTGTTATCCTTTGGTCTTTATGGCAAAGTAGAAATAACCTAGTATTTCAGAACATCAAGGAGAATTACACTGCTGTTCTGATGAGAGTCAGAGCCATGTTATTAACTAGAAAATCAACTATTATTGTTTCCACTATGGTCCCTGGTAATATAAGTAACAAATGGATGCCCCCACCAACTGGATGGATAAAATGCAATACAGATGGAGCTTATGATGATATTTCTGGGAATAATGGTGCAGGCTTTGTTGTGAGGGACTTCACCAACACTGCTTCCTTTTGTGCGTCTATTGTCTTTCAAGTTGAGTCCGCTGAATAAGCTGAAGCCAGAGCTATTTGAGCGGCCTTACAAAAAATTGTGGAGCAAAAGCTTACTCATCTAATCATAGAAATTGATGCTCAGAGTCTAATCAATCAGTTTTCTGCTGGAGTGTTTGATGGGAACTCTAGAACGGATGTTATCTTTAAGGATATTCAGTTTTTTTCTTCCAAGTTTGTAGCTTGTTTATTTATCTTTCAGCCACACACTTGTAATTTTGTGGCTGATGAACTTTCCCTTTGGGCTAAGACAAACAATTCTACTATGTACTGGTCTGTTCCTCCACTATGGCTGATGCCTTTTGTTGAGGGGATCTTAGCTTTCTTGAAGGCCTTTGATTAAAAATAAAAATAAAAAAAGAAAGGTAGCAAATGGGTTTCTACAGTGGAAGCCGACGTCCTATTTCCTAGAAACCTGTTTTGAGGCATACTCATTTTTTTTTAGGCATATTCATTCATTATACCATCTAGGGTGGGTTTATAAGGGGTGTCTAAAGGTAGTGCAATTACATATCCATCCTTAAACAATTTAAATTACTAGAGTGCCCTTATCCTCAAAAACCTAAAATCAAAAATCAAAATAAACTTTAAACTCAAACATCTTGGACTCCAATTCAATCAAGAAATTGATCAAGCAAACCAAACACGAATCGAAGTGAGCGATGTTGGAGCGCGAAATCCAAATCTCAATTGCTCTTAGATGTATTTTAGAATGTATGTGTAACAAACCCACCTTGTTTTTGATTGATTTTATTTTGTTTGATCGATAGAATATGATTTCAAAGATGAAATTAGGGTTTTCAGAAGATCAGTTCGGCTGATCTTTGAGTATCAATTTTGAGCCGAACCTAGTGTGTGATTTAGAGAAACACTATTCGGCTAATGTGACTTTGCTAGATTTTGTTCGAATCAGTCGAACCAAAATTCGTCAGTTACAGAGTGAAGTTCGGCTGATAACTTTTCAGCCGAACCTCAGTTTTTTGAAAATATACCTAGGTTTGGCTGATAACTTTTCAGCCGAACTGTTCATTTGGTTAGTAGATTTGGGTTTTAAAAATTAATTTTTTGACAGATTCAACTTATAAAAAGAAATTAAACCTCGTATAGAAGTCTACCTATGATTTGAATCACACATTTTGGTCACTTCTAATCACTAAATCTCAAAATTCAAAACCCAAGTTTTTTTTCACTTCTTCTTCTTCCTCTCAAAAATCCCAACTCTCTCACATAAATTTGATTTATCTACTAATTCACCACTAATAATATAATTTTTAATGAATCCTTAAAATTCCTAGCTAATCAAATCTAATCATAATCATTAATACCAATTATGTAAGGATAGTTATGCCATTATCAAAAAAAATGGATAAAAGGTGATGTTGTTTTTTATTTAGTGACCATATTTTAACATTATTTAGTATGCCTCGAAAAAATTTCACTATGCCTCAAAATAGGTTTCATTTCCTACCATCACATGAATTCCAACGGGGACGTCACTCAACGGGAAAGACGTGTAAATTTTCAGTAAGCACCGGGCTTGTGAATTCTTTTTGGCCCAGAACTCCTGCGCTTTATTTCGTTATAAACTTTGTGGCAGTTTGTGCTTTGAGTTCGTTTCATTTCTGGAAGTGCAATGTAGAAGTACATTTCTAGGGTTTTGAAAGATTTTGGTAGGGTTTCTTGCTCCCTTCTTCCGATCAATCTCAATTTCTATGAAATCAATGGCAAGTAAAAGAAAGAATCAGATAATAACCCAACCAGAAACACAGAATACAGTGATGATTTTGAAGAAGAAGATGATGGTGATTCCGAAGAATTCAGTAAATCTCTATCTCTTCCTCATGATATTATCAAAAATGACATACTAACAAGAGTACCTATTGATAGTTTGATGCGATTCAAATGTGTATGCAAATTGTGGCTTAATTTAATTTCCAATGATTCTGAATTTATCAATATGCATGCTCGAAACAGTGGTACTCATGGGTTTGGGTTTATGTATCTTTCATTAAGTTATACTGATGATGATGATGATGATGATGAAGTAGTTAGAGAAATTGATGGTGCTAATGGTGTTATGAAATCTGATGGTATTGGTTTCTGTAATATCCATAAGAAAGAAAACAAGGTTTATCATTTTAAACCAGAAACTGGTTTCTTAAACAGCAAACTAGTAATTCAACATTCGCTGAATGGTTTAGTTCTTTTCTTTTATCTCGCCACGGAGATACTTTTGGTTTTACTCATCATGTTTTTAATCCAATTATCGGTAATTCAGTCGAGCTTCCTGTTTTAAATGATATAGCTCATAGAATGTCAGGTTTTCATTTGCACCTAGCTTATGATGCCGCCGCTGAAAAGTATAAAGTCGTTTGCTTTTATAAAAGGAAGAGACAGTATATTTTTAAGATTGTTACGGTAGATGTTAAAAGTGATTCATGGAGGAATGTCCTTGCTCTATCGTCTCCTTGTTTACTGGATGATTATGAGGCGGTGTTTGCTAATGGATTTTTAAATTGGTTGACTCATGATAGATATCCTATGAGTGGTTGTAAAGTTGATCAGGGTAAAATTCTTAGTCTTGATGTTAGTAAAGAAAAATTTTATACGCTAGATTACCCGAATGGAGTTTCGGATGTATGTCAACTATTGGAGATGGGAGGATCGCTTTGTTTCCTTGACTAGGAGTCCACTGGGAAGATAAAATATTGGGTTTTGAAGGAGAATGGGGAGAACCAGAGAAAACAAAATCAACATAATGAATGGTTAGAGTATAATATTGAGGTATTACAGAATAATGATGTACCGAAACTCTTCCATAATTTCGAAAGCAATAAGTGTGTTGGAATTATTAAGAATCCCACACTTAAGATCATATTTTGGAATACCAATGTGCGCATACTTGATGAACCAGATGAGAGGGGGTTTATTAGTTTTTACACTCCCGAGGACTACAGTTATGATGTTGAATTGAAAACGTTTGATTTCATCTCTCAGCATAGATGGATATTTGTCAAGTGGGATCTCAACTCCCTTGTCCACTTTCAATCAACCTTTGCTGGTATGTATTAAGATATCTTTAGTGTTATGTTTCTAGTTTTGCAAGTTCTTATGTACTCTGTTGCAACTCTTTCTTCATTTGCCTGTTTTTTGACATTCTTCTTATTTAAGATTCGTTTCGAAAATGATGTAATTGTGATCATATGCGTTCAAATATAAACAGTTGTTAGCTACACCGTGCGGTTATATCAAGGGATGGACAGAGAAATGAAATTAGCTATTATAATAAGTGGTAGGTTAGAAGAACCCTGTAAATCAAGTAAATGCTGAGAACAAATTTAGTTTGCGAATGAAATCATGGCCATGCTCACTGGTGAACCAGTTAAGGTGGGGGTAGTTAAAAAAAAATGAAAAAAGTGTCATTTAGCGTTGTTAGAATGCGTGAATAGAACAAATGGAGACTGCTATTTTGTAGAGACTGCTTCACCTAAGAGACTGCTTAACATAGGCTAGTATATACCTTTTCTTTAGAGTGCTATTTGGTAGAGACTGCTTTACCTAAGAGATGGAAACGAATGCAGAAAACTGGTCTTACAAACCGTGAAAAAATATGATAGTCCGTGAAATTCAAATAGCATGTTTATGCTTTAAAATTAGATGACAGTTTTGGTTGAGATTGTACTCTCCAGTCATTGGAACTGCATTGTAGTTTGTTTCCTAGATAATGATTTTTTTTGTTTCGTTAAAGCCCATATAGTAAACATTGATTTTATATTGTTAGTTTGTATTAGATAATGTAGCTTACTTTAGCACATAAAAATCCAGTACCAACATCTGCAAAATAATTGCTTTGTGATTCATCTATTTAGAATTCGATCGACATGGAAGTTGGAGCATGAATTTTTTATAGATGCATGAAACTATAATTTTTGTGTTCTGTATGTAGCCGTTACTAAAGAATAATTTCTCCCTCCATTCTCATAATAATGACAGTTATAAGGTCCTTATAAATGGTTTGTTTAAGATTGAATGTCGAGATGGTGGGATTGTAATTCTAATTAATGTTTAACATTTCAGGTAGTTCGATGGAAGAACAATTACAGATAAGTGAATGAAACAAGCAGCAGGCATGCAGAATCTCTGAGCCTGGTCACTGCAATACATTGAACTCAAGAGACGGGTATTAGGAGGAAGCTTGAATGTAGCACATGACCGTACATTTAACATTTAGTTTAGAATTGGACCTCCAAGTCTGTTGGAAGACCCTATAATCAGGAGACTGTTCCTCTTGCAGAAGATTGTATAAGCAGGAATCTTAACAAAAGTTTGATTTAGAACGCTTCTGTCATCTTGTTTGAATATCCTGTAGTAGAAGACAATTTTTAGTACTCTTGTTTGTAAACTGTGTAATAACTGGTACTTTTGTGTTTGGCATGAAAATAGGACATGTCTTTTGAATTGCTTGCATCTACTAGTCAGTGAATGTTCTAAGTAGGAATCTAAACAAAACTTTGCATTAGATTACTTTTATCTCGTTGCTCCAAAATTCCGAGCTCGAGAGAGTTGGTAATGCACTCTAGTTAACTAGATTTCTGGTTTCTTGGCTTTGACCGGAAAAATTCTGCGATTACTCACAGATCCCTTCAGTTGATTTCATTTTGTTCCTCGATCCAGATTTGTAACGTTCTTATGTTTAGTGAGCAATTGAGCATGGCCATCGGGATTGGGCTTGTGATTGGCCCAGAGCTCTTGAAATTACAATTTTCGTTATAAACTTAACTTTGTGCTTTCGTTTAGGGCTGCAGTAGTGTTTAGTGTTTCCAGTAACAAGATGGAGTGGAAGTAGAATTTCTAGGGTTTGAAAGATTCTGGTAGAGTTTCTTTGCTACTTCGTTCTTCCAATCAATCTCAGTTGCAATTCTATGAAATCAATGGAAAATAAAAGACAGAAGCAAATTATAACTCAACCAGAAACACAGATGATTTCAAAGAAGAAGAAAGTCGGAAATGGTGGTGATTCCGAAGAAATCAGTAATTCCATATCTCTTCCTCATGATCTTGTCATAAATGATATACTAACGAGAGTACCTGTTGATAGTTTGATGCGATTCAATTGTGTATGCAAATTATGGCTTAATTTAATCTCCAATGATGCTAAATTTATGAATATGCATGCTCGTAAAAGTGGTACTCATGGGTTTGGGCTTATGTATCTTTCATCAAGTTATACTGATGATGATAGTAGAGTAGGTAGAAAAATTCATGAATTTAATGGTGTTATCAAATCTAATGGTATTGTTTTCTGTAATATTGATAAGAAAGAAAACAAGGTTATCCATTTTAAACCAGAAACTGGTTTCGTAAACAGGAAACTAGTAATTCGACATTCGCTTAATGGTTTAGTTCTTTTATCCCGCCAAGAAGATACTTTTGGTTTCACTATTCATGTTTTTAACCCAATTACTGGTTATTCAGTTCAACTTCCTGATCTTATTGGTTTTTCAAATGGTATCATTGGTAAAAGATATCACCTAGCTTATGATGCAGCCACCGAAAAGTATAAAGTTGTTTGCTTTTATAAAAGGAAGAGAGGGTTTATTTTCAAGATTGTTACTGTAGATGTTAAAAGTGATTCATGGAGGAATGTCGTTGATCTGTCGTCTCCTTGTTTACTGGATGATTATGAGGCGGTGTTTGCTAATGGATCTTTAAATTGGTTGACTCATGATAGATATGATATGGGTGGTTGTAAAGCTGATCAGGGTAAAACTCTTAGTCTCGATGTTAGCGAAGAAAAGTTTTATAAGATAGATTACCCGAAAGGAGTTCCAGATAAATCTCACCTATTGGAGATGGGAGGATCACTTTGTTTTCTTGCCTATGTGCGACCGGGAAAATAAAATTATGGGTTTTGAAGGAGAATGAGGAGAAGCAGAGAAAACGAGATCAACGTAATGAATGGTTAGAGTGTAATGTTGATATATTGCAGAATAATGATGTATCGAAACTCTTCCATAATTTGGACAACTTTCATTGTGTTGCAGTTGTTAAAAACCCTGAGCTTAAAATCATATTTTGGACTACCAATCGGCGCATACTTGATAAGCCAGACGAGAGGGGATTTAGTAGGTTTTACACCACCGAGTTCTACAGTTATGATGTTGATTTGAAAACTTTTGCTCTCATCTCTAAGCATACAGGGATATTTGTCAAATGGGATCTCAACTCCCTTGTCCACTTCAATCAACCTTTGCTGGTATGTTCTAAGATGTCTTTATTGTTATTTTTCTAATTTTGCAAGTTCTTTGTGTACCTTGTTATGTTCTTTCTTTGTTTGCCTGTTTTTTAGATACTCTTTTATATTTGAGATACGAAAAAGATCTATGATCATGTTGTTTCAATTATAAACAAGTGTTATCTACAACATGCTGTTTTACCAAGGCATGGACAGAAAAACAAATTGTCTAAAGTAGCTAGAATAACAAATGGTAGGTTAGAAACCTATAAATCAAGTAAACGCTGAGTACATAGCTGGTTAGTGAAATCTTAAGTGTGTCATTATCATTGTTAGAATGCATGAATAGAACAACATAGGATCAACATTTCACATGAAACACATGTTTTTTCTCGTGCAAGCAAAGGCTAGTACACCTTTTCTTTAAAGCCCTATTTGGTAGAGACTGCTTTACCTAAGAGATGGAAACAAATGGAGAAAAATGGTCTTACAAACACAATTCAGGGAGCATTTGTGGATACTTAGATGTCAGTTTCTGCTTAGATTGCGGTCCTCGATCTTCAAATTACATTGTAGTTTGTGTCGTAGAGTGATATTTTTTTTTTCCTGCATGTGTTTACTAAGGTAATCATAAGTTTCGACCCTCTGAATTCTGAATTCTCGTTTGACTATTGCAAACTAATGAAAAGGGGGAGATAGATTACATAAGTATAGCAATATCTTTATGTATTGATGTCATTAGCCTGTTAATTTTATTTGTATATGGTCTTTTTAAGTATGTAACATGTTGGCATTGGAATTCTAATGTCTAACATTGCAGGTTAGTTCGGTGGAGCCAGAACAACTAAAGTGAAAGAAACAAGCAGTATGCAGGAGGAACCTCCAGGCTTGTTATGCAGTGGACTAGCTGCGCTTAAGAGGTTAATTTGTAAGTGACTGTAAGGAACTTGACATTAAAGTGAAAGAAACAAGCAGTATGCAGGCTTGTTATGCAGTGGATTAGCTGCGCATTAGGAGGTTAATTTTGTAAGTGACTGCAAGGAACTTGACAGTGCAGTAACTCTTTCTTCCTACACTCATGTTGAAATATAGAATTTTGGCCTTCCAAGTATGTAAGAGGATCTTATAGTCGGAAGACGGATCTACTAACCAAGGAATCTTTGCGTAGGAATCTAAACAAAACTTGGCATTAGAAAGCTTTTATCTTCTTGCTTGAAAATTCTGAAGATCGGGAGAAATAATATAGTATGTGTAATTGGTTGTAATACTCTTTAGTTAACTTTTTGGTTTCTTGGCTTTGACCGGAAAAAATATAGTATGTGTAATTGCTTACAGGTTCCATCGGTTGATTTCATTTTGTTCCTCATCAGATTTGTTAGGTTCTTATGTCTTTATTGAGAAAGCTAAACTTTGCCAGGATACTTCATTTCTATAATATTTGTGATTTTAAGAGAAATCTGTTATATGATGTGAATGCTGCTTTTTGATTTGTGCTGCTATTTCAATTAAGACTGCTAGGTGCGCGATAGATTGGAAGTGTTACAGCACTGTGCCAAATTGGGAGGTAGCAGGATCACGTTTTATTGTGGATTCTTATAATCACACGACCAAAAAATCTGGGAACAAATGGGATTTATTTGGCTTGATCATTTGATTACTGGCTAGGCGAAACGATGATATTAGCCGGAATTATTTTCTATTTTGTTGAGGCCAACGCCCACCGTCCTAATTCTTACTGACCGGTGAAGCAAATACTATTGCCAGTGCCAGTGTAGTTTTCACACATCGGAATTGGGCTTGTGATTTCTTTCTCGGCCCAGAACTCTTGATATAGAACGATTTTTTGGGGACCATGATTTTTTTCACCGCGTTTTTAGGGGCCACCCCAAAGGATTTAGGGGCCATCAATTTATACCCAGCCAAAGACTCTAGTTAAGGGGTACCCTATATGATATTGAAGTTACATAAATGCCCTTATGGTAAAACTGTATGAAAACCAAATCAAAAACAATTCTACTCATTTCAACTCTTCTTCTTCCAGTTTCCTATTATCTTTCGATTGTGGAAGAAAAAAAAATTCCGCTCCAAAGTCAAATGACCCCAATTAGGTAAGAATCTATCATTTTTGGGGTTTATTTCGCTTTAATTCGGCGAATCGAGAAAAAATAATTCTAGGGTTTTCGGTTATTTATCCAGATTCGGGCGATATTCATGCTCCTTTACTTCCGAATGTAGTCGTGTTCTTCATTTCTCAAGAACATCGACAGTATTCGGGAGAAATATTTGATGGTTATCGCCGAATATTGTTGGTCATATCTTCCTGGATACAAACTGGTAATAATCGGTAGTTTAATGAATTTTTTGTCTCCCGAATATATTTAAGTAGACACACAGTATTCAGAAGTACACTCACTACCGAATATATATATATATATTGAAAAATCTCAAAATTTCTGATATAGGAAAAATCCCATTTTGGGGCCAGTATTTATTCGGAAGACAATATAATGTTATATACTTCCGATTATTTCAATTTCAAAATTTGAAAAGTATAAGTTTTTCCAAAATTCTGATTTTTGGGCCATCGCATTCGGGTGGGCCAATATAGAATGTTAGACAACCCATATTCGGAAGTTTGGGTAACTAATTATACTTCCGATTATTTCAATTTCAAAATTTGAAAAGTATAAGTTTTTCCCAAATTCTGATTTTTGGGCCATCGTACATTCGGAACTTTACAAAACAATTATCCTCCGAATATAGCAAGTTCAAAACAAACCACGCCTTGGCTCTAGGTGGTTCCAAGGGCCAATATAGAATGTTAGACAGCCCATATTCGGAAGTTTGGGTAACTAATTATACTTCCGATTATCTCAATTTCAAAATTTGAAAAGTATAAGTTTTTCCCAAATTCTGATTTTTGGGCCATCGTACATTCGGAACTTTACAAAACAATTATCCTCCGAATAATATAGTCGTGTTTAGAAATACCAACTTAATCGGTAGATAAGAATTTAAGTTTTCCACCGAATGTCTTATTCGGAGGTAATACGTGTATCGTTAACAACCGATTGTAGTGCACCAATGATACGAAACCTCAACGGCCATATTTTCAACAACTCAAATCGGTAGATAAAATGGGTTTTCTCTTTTTTTCCTTCACCTTCTTCTCTATAACTCTAACAACTCAAAAATTAAAAAGAAATGGAAAAAATGAAACACAAATCATTCTAATACTGCACCGACTACAATCGGAAGTGTGGGAATGATTTTGGCTTCCGATTGCATTCGGAGGGTAACAATGTTATCATATCCTCCGAATATATAAGGGTAATTTCGCCATTACGAATTACGCGAGATAAGGGCTGGCTACATTTTCCCTTTGGGTGACCTTTTTTGTTTTATTGTTGGCCCCTAAATCCTTTTGAGTGGCCCCTAAAAACGCCAGGATTTTTATTTTGGGTAAAGACATTAGAAGTAAATCTAGATCACCCCTTATCTAGATATTTATATTAATATCTAAATTACCTCCTGAATAATTTTGGGTGATGATTAGTTAGTGTTAATAATAGTTAATGTAATGATTAGTGAGATGATTAAGTTATAGATAATTAGTGAGATTAAAAAATCAGATGTTTTTTTTTAAGAAGTAGAATTATTGAGAAAGTAAAGTTAGAGAAGATGAAGAAGGAAAACATGAAAAACGATGGATTTTACCAACCACAACCGGAGGAAGGGTATTTGGGTACCCAGGTATGCTTCAAACTTAGATAATGTTGGTTGAATTGCTCCAAACTTTCAAAAAAAATGAAATTTTTTATGTAGATTTGGGCCAGTTCGGTTACCATATGTCAAGAACATGTAACCGAACACACCTGAAAGTGTAGTTCGGTTACGTTTTCCAAATACGCAGGTTACCGAACTCGCTCGTTAATGGAGGTTTTGATCGTACAGTTTAATGCTCGGTTACCTAAGATAAAATGGTAGGTAACCGAACTTTGAACTTAACAATTTATTTGGGTACATCTTGTGTGTTCGGTTAGTTCGCAAACTTCAACGCAACCAAGTTCCCAACCGAACTGCAGGTTAAAAGTAACCTATTGTTAGAAGTTCGGTTGGTTCGCAAACTTCAACATATTTTGCGAATCAACCGAACTGGGCATATATATGCATATATGCAATTAGGCAAACGTTCAGTTACTACAAAATTTGTTTCTTGGCGAATTAGGTAGAGTTCGGTTACGAAGTTTCAAAGGTAGAGTTCGGTTACAAAGAAAACTTAACATTTTTGCGAACGAACCGAACTTGTGGACTTCTCATTATTTTCGTAAACTAAAGTTCGGTGATATCCTTATTTTGTGAAGGAACCGAACTTATGGACTTGTGTTGTTCTAATACAAGGAGTTCGGTTAAACGTATTTTTTTGCGAATCAACCGAACTCTGAGTTCGGTTAAGAAAAATTTAATTCTTGATAACCGAACTTTTCTCTGAAAAAAATCCTCCATTAAACCTCTTTGCAACTTCCATTTTCAACTCATTTTAATGATTACTTCTCATTTATTCAACCAAAAACGAATGACAAGTAATGGGTTTGTGAGAATATCTTTGTTAATGTTTTAAATTAAGCTATATATATATATATATAGTGGTGGTGGTAATCGGAGGTGGTGGTGATAATCGGTGGTTGGTGGTGGTGATAATCGGTGATAGTGGGAGGTGGTGGTGGAAGGAGGTGGTAGTTATATATATAGGTATTTATTGGGTTGGTTTTAAATTAAATTAGGTTAAAGGTAAGTTAGTCATTTCAGTGTTTTAGGACACCCCTTATAATTATAGGGAAGGTAGCCTAATAAAATCATGTTCCCCTCAATAAAAACCATCGTCCCAAAAAAAATCGTTCTTGATATAAACTATGTGCTTTCATAGTTTCATTTACATTTAGGACTGCAGACTGGAGTGTTGTTTAATAAATGGTGTAGATTTCTAGGGTTTGAAAGATTTTGGTAGGGTTTCTTACTTCCTTCTTCTTATCAATCTTAATTTCCATGAAATCAATGGCAAGTAAAAGAAAGAAACAGATAATAACTCAACCAGAAACACAAAATACGGTGATAATTTCGAAGAAGAAGAAGAAGAAGAAGAAGAAGAAGAAGAAGAAGAAAGTGGGAAATGAAGGTGATTCCGGAGAAATCAGTAAATCTCTATCTCTTGCTCATGATATTATCATAAATGATATACTAACAAGAGTACCTGTTGATAGTTTGATGCGATTCAAATGTGTATGCAAATTATGGCTTAATTTGATCTCCAGTGATTCTGAATTTATCAATATGCATGCTCTTCGAACTGGTACTCATGGGTTTGGGTTTATGTATCTTCAATTAGCTTATACTGATGATGATAGTGAAGTAGGCAGAGAAATTGATGATGTTGATGGTGTTATCAAGTCTAATGGTATTGTTTTCTGTAATATTGATAAGAAAGAAAACAAGGTTATTCATTTTAAACCTGAAACTGGTTTCGTAAACAGGAAACTAGTAATTCGACATTCACTGAATGGTTTAGTTCTTTTATCTCGCCAAGAAGATGATTTTGGTTTTACTCAACATGTTTTTAACCCAATTACTGGTTATTCAGTTCAGCTTCCTGGTATTTATCATGCTATCACTGGTAAAAGATATTATCACCTAGCTTATGATGCAGCTGCTGAAAAGTATAAAGTTGTTTGCTTTTATAAAAGGAAGAGAGAGTTTATCTTCAAAATTGTTACTGTTGGTGTTAAAAGTGATTCTTGGAGGAATGTCGTTGCTCTATCGTCTCCTCGTTTACGGGATGATTATGAGGCGGTGTTTGCTAATGGATCTTTAAATTAGTTGACTCATGATAGATATGGTATGGGTGGTTGTAAAGCTGATCAGGGTAAAACTCTTAGTCTTGATGTTAGTAAAGAAAATTTTTATACCCTAGATTACCCGAAGGGAGTTTCAGATGCATGTAAACTATTGGAGATGGCAGGATCGCTTTGTTTCTTTCACTATGAGTCCACCAGGAAGATAAAATTATTGGTTTTGAAGGAGAATGAGGAGAATCAGAGAAAACAAAATCAACATAATGAATGGTTAGAGTATAATATTGATATATTGCAGAATAATGATGTACGGAAACTCTTTCATGATTTCAAAAACTATAATTGTGTTGGAATTGTTAAGAATCCCACACTTAAGATCATATTTTGGAATATGATTTCGCACATATATGATGAGCCAGACGACGGGGGGTTTATTAGTTGTTACAATCCCGAGGACTACAGTTATGATGTTGAGTTGAAAACGTTTGCTTTCATCTGTGACAATATCGGGACATTTGTCAAATGGGATCTCAACTCCCTTCTCCACTTTCAATCTACATTTTCTGGTATGTATTAAGATATCTTTAATGTTATGTTTCCAGTTTTACAAGTTCTTGTGTATGTAATCATGCCCTTCTTTCTTGTTTTGCCTGTTTTTTGACACTTTCTTATTTAAGAATACGAAAAATAAGTACTATGATCATGTGGGTTCAATTATAAACAGGTGTTAGCTACACCATGCTGTTTTATCAAGGCATGACAGAGAAATAAGTTCTCTAAATTAGCTATTAAAGTAAGGGGTGAGCTAGAAAGCCTAAAAATCAAGTAAATGCTGAGAACAAATTTATCTTGCGAATGAAATCATGGCCGGGCACTGGTACAGCTGTTAAGATAAGGATAGTTAAAAAAATAAGAAAAAAGGGTCATTATTATTGCTAGACTGCATGAATAGAACAAATGGAGACTGCTTTTTGGTAGGACTGCTTCACCCAAGAGACTGTTTTACAAAGGCTATCGTATACCTTTTCTTTAGAGGCTATTTGGTAGAGACTGTTTTACCTAAGAGATAGAAACGAATGGAGAAAAATGGTCTTACAAACACTGAACAAATATGATGCTCTGTGAATTCAAATAGCACATGTATGCTTTAAAAATTAGATGACAGTTTTGGTTTGACTCCTGCATCAGAGCGTAATCCGCAGCTCTTTTAACTACATTGTAGCTTGTTTCGTGGGTGACACCTTTTTTGTTTTCAGGTTAGGCCCGATAGGTAAACATTTGTTTTGATCTTGTTAGTTCGTAATAAATAATAGCTTACCTTAAAACATAAATCCAGTACCAACATCTGCAGAATTATTGCTTTGTGATCCGTATATATACAATCCGGCATGGAAGTTGGAGCATGATTTTTCATAGATGCATGAGACTATATTTTTGTGTTCTGTATTTAGCTGTTACTAAAGGATTAGTTCTCCCTCCATTCTCATTAAAACGGCAGGTATACGGTCTTTATCAATTGTTTGTGTAAGATGTCGAAATGCTGGCATTATAATTCTAATTTATGGTTTAATATTTCAGGTAGTTCGATGGGTTAGAACAACTACAGTGATGGAACAAGCAGGATGCAGGCAGAATCTCTAAGCTCGGTCACTGCAATGCAGTGATCTCAGGAGCTGGACATTAGCAGGAAGCATGAATGTAGCTCATGACTGTACATTTAACTTATTTAGAATTGGTCCTCCAAGTCTTAAGGAGGATAATACAATTAGGAGACTGTTCTGCTTGCTTTAGAATGCTTTTGTCATCTTGTTTGATTACTCTGAAGCACTAGACAATCTTTTGTCATTTTGTTAGTAAACTTCCCAGTGGGTATTTTTGAGTGTAGGAATTACCAATAGGTACTATTATGGTAGTCTTAGTTAATGGCAGGTCCACCCACTAAAGCCCAGTAACTAGAGGTCCATAGTTTTAGAGAAGAAAAAAATTGGACCCAAAATTTTATTCCCAGGTCCTAGACACGTGCGAGACTATTGGTGTACATATTTATAATACCCAAATTAACCTTTAGTGCAATAAATATATAAACAAGGGATTGATTATTTTTTCCAGATTTGTTTTTTCTTTTCTCTTTCCTCTCACTGCTGCTACTGGATTTTGATGAAATCCAATTCATTTTCTTCATCCTCTCTCGTTTGTGTATCATGAAAAGTTCTGGTGATGAATATTTTTATAAGGTCTTGATCGATTCACGAATCCAAGATCGATTCTGTTTATATGGAGCTTCTGGTAAGTTGATTTAATCATTAATTAGTTGATGTTTGATTATGTTTTCCGGTCTTCGTGCTTAATTAGATCTGATATTTTATTTTCATTTTGTTAGTCTTTGATTTGTTTTTAGTTTGATTTTGTATATTAATCATCAGTACGTATATGATGTACTGGTGGTTTTTGATGAAAATAGTTCAGATCTAGTTATAAAATCATGTTTTATGTTCATTTCGTTACTAAATCTGATATTTTTAGTTTTTTTTTGTTGGCTTTTGGTTTAGTTTCAGTTTGCTTTTGTGTATTAACCATCAGTACGTGTATGACGTACTATTTTTCCGTGTTTACTATGCATCTATAGGTTTGGTTTCAGTTTTGGTTGTTTATTAACCATCAGTTCGTATATGACGTACTGTTTTTATGCATCTTGATCGTAATTATTCGATCTTTTTAGGTTAGATTATGATTTTTTTTAGCTTATTTGAACTTTCAATTTGATTATCTTGTTATTTTCGTTTCTTTATTTTCTCAAAATCATGTTTGTTTGTTGTTTCACGGGTATTATCCGGCAGTACATATGTTGCATACTAATTTGAACTTCTTTTGATTTTGTTTTATTCTTAGTTTTATCACTTGTTGTGGTTTGATCTATAAGTACATATCTTTCATACTAAAATAAGACTCTCGATTATGTTTTTTTGATAGATTCATTACATGCGGTTTGTTTTTTAGTTCATGAATCAGCAGTACATATGTGTCATACTGATACGAACTGCTTTTGATTATGTTTTATTCTTAGTTATATTTTTTTTTGTTGTTTCATCCATAGTGTTCTTGTTCTTAGTTATATCATTATGTGGAATACTGATATAAACTGTTTTTTTTTGGTTGATCCATTAGTACGTATGTGTAGTATTGAATATGTGCTTTAATTCGTCTATATTCATGGATTCATCACTTTTTCTTTACATGCAGTTGATTTTTTAATTCATTTGATTTTGTTTTATTCAAAGTTTTGCCACTGTTTTTCTGTTGGTAGTTTAGTTCGGGTTAGGCGTAGGAATGGATCGTGGTGGCCGTGGCGTATAATGGGATTTCCTGAATTTCTTGATGGTTGCGTCCTTTCTCTGAAGGATCAAACTCCGGTGAAGTTCTTGGGACGATATAATGCAAACATGTAAGTGTTTCGATATTCTTGTTTATGTAATCTTGTTTAGTATGAAGTGTGTTTTAATGGGTGTGCATAATGTATGTACTGCATTCTCATGCATTTTTAGTGTGTTTTGATGAGAGTGTGTAATGCATGTATTGCATTCTCATGCATTTTTAGTGAGTTTGATGGAGTCCATAATGAATGTACTGTATTATTCCCAGATAAGTATTGTAGAAGGTTTTTGCAGCTTCATTTGGTATAATTTGGCAGTGCGTATATGCTGCACTGCTGAAAATTCAGTTTATATACGCTACACTGACGAGAAATCAGTGTATAAATGTTGCACTCTGTAAAAATCACAGTCTACACTTCATAGAACATTACAGTAGCTGCTGGTTTTTTGCTCCATAACTATTATTCTGCACTAAGCATAACCAAATAATCCGCTTGGAGTTTTTATACATTTTTTGATCATCTCAGTTAGTCACTTAGCAGGGGGCTCAACAAGACGTGCTAGTTGATATGGTTGCATAAAGTCATTTTTACAAGCAGAGATTGGTACACCTTATCAACACAACTACGTAAGACTCTTGCTTAAGTTTTTTTTTTCGCATAGAGGAATACCAAAAAAAAAACTAATAAACAGTTTATCTCCTTGCTATACCTTTTTCTCTTAGTATACCAGCACCGCCGTCTATCCGCTGGACAACCCATAACGATTTTAGTTTCAATTTTTAAGTATATTCACTTTATAATTACCCAAGTTGGACTAAGTGAAGTATTGTTCATTATGGGGACATTTATAGGATCCTGTACATATTTTTCTTAACATTAAATCCGTGTTATTATGTTTAAAATCCACTGAAAATATGAGTGCATCCAATATGTATTGATAGTTGTGAAATGAAGACTTGCCTTTCTTAGCATTACACATAGGTTTAGATAGAATTAGTTGTGTTTTGTAACGCAATCACTGTCATGGTGTGAAAGGAAGAATTTTGTTTCTTAGCATTATCCATTGGTTATATGATCTTTTTGGGTTGGTAATGGAATTGGCTTATTAAGCAGTTTATGTGTCGGTTCGAGAACGATTTTTTTTTGGATTATACAGTATGAATTGAGTTTATTCAAGGATGATTTTTGTATATGTAAAACATGAACTGAGTGTAGGTATACTGTCAATAAATTGGGTGTATAAGTACTGTCAAGAAATAGTTATTTGTTGCCTTCGAAAAAGAAAGGACCGAATAAATTGAGTGCAGATGTACTGTCAAGAAATTGAGTACATCATTTATAGACTGGAAAACATTTTGCAGGATTATTACTCTTCGTTAGTTGGTATGGTTTGCTAAACGCCTACACGTCTTAAGAGCTTTCATTGGTAATGGGTGATAAGTGCCTTAAATACATCTTTTGAATGTCAATTTTTTATGCTTTTCTTAGTTATTTCTCTTGTATTTTTGTATATTACGTTTGTTTTATTTTGCAGGCATTTTGGAGTCATGTTACATGAAAGAAGAGGAGAAGAGGCATAATTCATCATTTTGGCTACGCTAGGTGCTAATGGATTTGAAGCCAAGGCAGTCACACTTATTAATCGAGGTATCCACCTGCTGTGATAAGGGCCAGTCTTATACGCAGCAACAACAAAGCTAGGTCCTAATACACTCGACCAGTTCCGCTCATTTCATCTCAGTCTACAACCAAAATACGAAGAGCTGCTGCCAAGAGTTCACCGTTGTCCAACAAAGTCGACCAAAAGCTAGTCACAGTTCTTGTGGTCGTGTTTGAGGAGGAAAGGCGTGATCCAGAAGCTCAGAACAACAAGACAGAGTGAGAGATTAATACCGAGAAACCAGTTGGGAAAGAGTTATTGTCTGTCATTGATTGGAATGAAGATCAAGGGAGATCAGGACTGGGATCTCGAAGCTGAGAAGGAAATAAAGATTGGGTATTCAATTTTGGAGAGTTTGGTTTGATTTTGAAGTCGTTTTGCTTCCAAGAGAAGGCAGTGAAGAGAAGACAAGTTAATATAAAGGATTCTTAAATGCTACATACGGGCAACTCCAGATAAAGCTTGATTTAGAACTTGAGATAAACATGGAAACATTGGTCGAATATTCAAAGATTGGGTTTGTAAAACTTGGACGAAAAACCAGTTAAGAGAGTGAAGCTTCTTGTCGTTGATTTTGATAGTTAACAGTGCAGAAGATATGTACTCGAATTTATAAGTATATAAGCTATGTGTACTCAAATTTGTAAGCAGTGCAGCGGATATGTACTCAATATAATAAGGGTGTAGACACGCACACGCTTGGTAGTAGAGGGTATTATGGTCATTTCAATGTTTTCGATTAACTTTGGACCTCCAGATTAAAAAAAATTTCGGTTGGACCCTATTATAAATAACCTTATGGACTTAAGACCAAACAAGAAATTTTCCTTTTTGAGTTTGGTTGGAAAAGAAAAGTTACGTGTTCCATTGCTTGATTTTTATTTTTATTTGGTTCCTCCATCGGATAAGTTTACCTTTTAATGCCTTTAGTGGGACTGGGAAATGATAGTCGGCTAGTACATTACTATTCTCAATTTAAAAAATAAAATAAATAAAAGCATACTCCATTTCCAAATCGGTGGATGAGAAATGACTACATCGACTGATTTTGGATGGTACATTTTTCTGGTTTTTTTTTTTTTTTTTTGGTTGAATCGGTCAACGTGAACACCCAGATCGATCGATTATGTAGTCTATAATTTTTGAAAATCACAAGAGCGTAATTGTCTGATTCATCATGCTTATATCCGTTGATTATCATCTTGAGCAAATGCAATAGTTGTCTGAATGATTTTTAATCTATAATTAGCTTATGTGAACATACATAAGATGTAGACTGTTTGTTATGCGCCAATATTTGGAATCTGTTGTTATC
Source organism: Papaver somniferum (assembly GCF_003573695.1). Classification (NCBI taxonomy): domain Eukaryota; kingdom Viridiplantae; phylum Streptophyta; class Magnoliopsida; order Ranunculales; family Papaveraceae; genus Papaver; species Papaver somniferum. The sequence goes on from NC_039358.1 coordinate 40,417,529, forward strand.
TAGACAGTAAAGGTGAAGACAGTGGAGAAGGATACAAAAAAAACAACAAAGAGGTAAATCTAAAGATCCAAAGAAACCAAGGAAGAAGAACGGGGGATACAACCCGAAGTCTAAGATGATGTTACCTCGTGGCGGAGATTTTTCTATTTATGGATTACCCGGTGATAAAGAAAAGTTGTTATGGGGTACAAGCACATTTGGGTTGCTAGCGTCTGTGCAACTATAGTAATCAGGGGAACTTAGGCGCAGGTCCAAAAAAAATAAAATTCTTACTGCCAGGCCCACAATTAATTTCTGATAAAGTCGCACCCATAATTATTGAAAAAATATTTAAAACGTACTGAAAGACTCTATTACCCTTCATCGTTTTTGGGCATAATTTTTTTCTTCTCCGCCGGTTTCTTTCCCTATTCCTCCATTAATCTCTGTAACGGATCTGCAAAGATTTTTTCTCTATCATTTAAAGAAATAAATCATTTAAAATCGATGATTCAAAGAAGTAAATCATTTTTGACTAAACCCTAGAATACATTTCAACAAAAATGGATGAAACAGACGAAGAAGAAAAAATCAAGTAGAAGAAACAGAAAAAAAGTTATGCAACTAAATTTTCCCTTATATTGTCTTATGCACTAAACAAAATGATGCAGAAGACATTATGCACGTGCATAAAAATCCATAAATCAGAAAAGTGAAAAAAGTAATGCATAAGACAATATGCAGCTAAAAAAAAATAATGCGTAATGTCTTATGCATCTAAAAAAACTGATGCATAACCAGAAAAAGTGAGAAAAGTAATGCATAAGACATTATGCAGCTAAAAAAAAATAATGCATAATGTCTTATGCATCTAAAAAAAACTGATGCATAACCAGAAAAGTGAAAAAAAGTAATGCATAAGACATTATGCAGCTAAAACGAAATAATGCATAATGTCTTATGCATCTAAACAAAACTGATGCATAACCAGAAAAATGAAAAAAGTAATGCATAAGACATTATGCAGCTAAAACAAAATAATGCATAATGTATTATGCATCTAAAAAACCCTGATGCATAACCAGAAAAGTGAAAAAAGTAATGCATAAGACATTATGCAGCTAAAACGAAATAATGCATAATGTCTTATGCATCTAAACAAAACTGATGCATAACCAGAAAAATGAAAAAAGTAATGCATAAGACATTATGCAGCTAAAACAAAAATAATGCATAATGTTTTATGCAGAAATAATAATGGCATAATGTCTTATGCACTAAACAAAATGATGCAGAAGACATTATGCACGTGCATAAAAATCCATAAATCAGAAAAGTGAAAAAAGTAATGCATAAGACAATATGCAGCTAAAACAAAATAATGCATAATGTCTTATGCATCTAAAAAAAACTGATGCATAACCAGAAAAGTGAGAAAAGTAATGCATAAGACATTATGCAGCTAAAACAAAATAATGCATAATGTCTTATGCATCTAAAAAAACTGATGCATAACCAGAAAAGTGAAAAAAAGTAATGCATAAGACATTATGCAGCTAAAACGAAATAATGCATAATGTCTTATGCATCTAAACAAAACTGATGCATAACCAGAAAAATGAAAAAAGTAATGCATAAGACATTATGCAGCTAAAACAAAATAATGCATAATGTTTTATGCAGAAATAATAATGGCATAATGTCTTATGCACTAAACAAAATGATGCAGAAGACATTATGCACGTGCATAAAAATCCATAAATCAGAAAAGTGAAAAAAGTAATGCATAAGACAATATGCAGCTAAAACAAAATAATGCATAATGTCTTATGCATCTAAAAAAATTGATGCATAACCAGAAAAAGTGAGAAAAGTAATGCATAAGACATTATGCAGCTAAAACAAAATAATGCATAATGTCTTATGCATCTAAAAAAAACTGATGCATAACCAGAAAAGTGAAAAAAAGTAATGCATAAGACATTATGCAGCTAAAACGAAATAATGCATAATGTCTTATGCATCTAAACAAAACTGATGCATAACCAGAAAAATGAAAAAAGTAATGCATAAGACATTATGCAGCTAAAACAAAAATAATGCATAATGTTTTATGCAGAAATAATAATGGCATAATGTCTTATGCACTAAACAAAATGATGCAGAAGACATTATGCACGTGCATAAAAATTCATAAATCAGAAAAGTGAAAAAAGTAATGCATAAGACAATATGCATCTAAAACAAAATAATGCATAATGTCTTATGCATTTAAAAAAAAACCGATGCATAACCAGAAAAGTGAGAAAAGCAATGCATAAGACATTATGCAGCTAAAACAAAATAATGCATAATGTCTTATGCATCTAAAAAAAACTGATGCATAACCAGAAAAGTGAAAAAAAGTAATGCATAAGACATTATGCAGCTAAAACGAAATAATGCATAATGTCTTATGCATCTAAACAAAACTGATGCATAACCAGAAAAATGAAAAAAGTAATGCATAAGACATTATGCAGCTAAAACAAAAATAATGCATAATGTTTTATGCAGAAATAATAATGGCATAATGTCTTATGCACTAAACAAAATGATGCAGAAGACATTATGCACATGCATAAAAATCCATAAATCAGAAAAGTGAAAAAAGTAATGCATAAGACAATATGCAGCTAAAACAAAATAATGCATAATGTCTTATGCATCTAAAAAAACTGATGCATAACCAGAAAAAGTGAGAAAAGTAATGCATAAGACATTATGCAGCTAAAACAAAATAATGCATAATGTCTTATGCATCTAAAAAAAACTGATGCATAACCAGAAAAGTGAAAAAAGTAATGCATAAGACATTATGCAGCTAAAACGAAATAATGCATAATGTCTTATGCATCTAAACAAAACTGATGCATAACCAGAAAAATGAAAAAAGTAATGCATAAGACATTATGCAGCTAAAACAAAAATAATGCATAATGTTTTATGCAGAAATAATAATGGCATAATGTCTTATGCACTAAACAAAATGATGCAGAAGACATTATGCACGTGCATAAAAATCCATAAATCAGAAAAGTGAAAAAAGTAATGCATAAGACAATATGCAGCTAAAACAAAATAATGCATAATGTCTTATGCATCTAAAAAAAACTGATGCATAACCAGAAAAGTGAGAAAAGTAATGCATAAGACATTATGCAGCTAAAACAAAATAATGCATAATGTCTTATGCATCTAAAAAAAACTGATGCATAACCAGAAAAGTGAAAAAAAGTAATGCATAAGACATTATGCAGCTAAAACAAAAATAATGCATAATTTATTATGCATCTAAAAAAAACTGATGCATAACCAGAAAAGTGAAAAAGTAATGCATAAGACATTATGCAGCTAAAACAAAATAATGCATAATGTCTTATGCATCTAAACAAAACTGATGCATAACCAGAAAAGTGAAAAAGTAATGCATAAGACATTATGCAGCTAAAACAAAATAATGCATAATGTCTTATGCATCTAAACAAAACTGATGTTATGCATAAGACATTATGCATAACATCTTTAATTCAAATCTAATCATAAATTTCCGATTGAGATCAAAAACATGGAGACAAATAAGGTATGAAAATTTCCAATTCAGTTGATATCGAAATACTGCAACACACTTCTTACCCTTTTCAACTTCAATTTTAATTTCTTTTTACTTCTCGAATAATCAAAGACAACAGAAACCCAAAATCCCCATATTTAAACCGCAGATTTTGAAACAGAAACCCTAGTTTTATTGAGAAGATTATTCAGAAAAGGATTTGGGAAAAGATTTGACAAAGGGAAAAATCCAAATGTTAAAAACGAAGAATCGGAGTTCACCATTGTTTTCTTCTCTCTTCTCTCTGCTACGAATTTTTGACGGAAAAATGGGTGCGCGCCTGAACTTTTCTGTCCGTGGGTTTGACAGTGGAAAAATCTGGGAGAATGGGTCTCCCTGTAGTTTTCACTAGTAATTATCTCAAACTTATGTTATGTCTCAAACTTTTATTTAAGCTGTCATGTATTATCCGTCTTGTGTTAGTGTTTTGATTATTATCTACCAATAAATTTTTAGGATCAAATCAATGTCGCATTTCTTCTTAAACACCAATTGTCAGCGAGTAATGTGATTTTATGGACGCTCTCTAAAGAAGCACCCCAGTTCGTCCAACTCATAGATAAATCAGGGCTATCAACTACGGTACAAAATTTGGTGGTTGGATATGATAGACCCCTTGTTTGTTCCTTCTACGAGAGATATCATGGAAGACGGATACTTTGCACCTTGATTCGAGGAAATGACGATAACTCTAGATGACCTGCAGTTGATTACAGGTCTCGTCATAGGACAAGCTGTGAGGGGACCAACTACGCTAATGAGCATAACCGGAGAAGATTTACGATTTCACTAATAGGGTGTATGGTTGTGATGAGAAGAATACTAAGTCGGGGATGCTAGTAGATGGTCAGAAGAAGAGAATATTTTATCTCAGGAGTTTGAGGGGACAATTCTGGAATACAGATGGTATTTTATTTTTAAGAAATGTGAGTTGACTCAGGAGCGTATCAATGTTACGACCACCTTATGTATTCTCTACATATTGGGATTCGTTATCTTCCCCGACGTTTTCAGTTCATATTTGAATGCCAACTGTTAGAGCATCGCTCGATCAAACTCGCAAGTTTTGTTATCTCAAACTTGTTGTTAGTGTTAGATGTACACAACTATATCTTGATTTCTAGTCTACTAAAGTCAAGTCTCAAACTAGGATTAAAGTATGGTAGTTGAGTATTAGACATCACCGAATAATCCTCGAAGATTGAAGGCTGAAGAACAAACGTTGACGTCTGCAAAACTTCATTAACAAAGAGGTATGTAAAGACTGACCTATCCTATTTACTCAAGAAATTTACTATTATATCTTATGAGACTATTAGGGCCGCACATTGTTACCGGTCCGAACCGAACCGATTAGTTAGAACAGAACCGAGCCGATTAGTTAGAACAGAACCGAGCCGATTATAAATGGAATTGTAATGGTTTAAGAAGGCTGAAAACCGGCAGTAGTGGAATGATATCGGGTTGTCACCAAAACCGAACCGAAAACTGGTGGAAATACTGATTATCCTAGCCGTAGATTTAATTCAGATAGATTTAATCGTGACCGTTGTGAGTACCAAAAATCTACTGTGCCACGTGGCACAATATTAAAGGTGGAACAACTTATTATGTTACAACAACACACACTACGCATGTCTTCTTAGGATGCTTAGTTGTGAGGTTATCTCCATCAACGTGTGGAGCGCTATTAAAGGTGGGAGTAGCAAAGTACGCTACAACGGAGTACACCAAATCGCTACCAAGATTGCTTAATTGTTAAGCAATATGCTATAGTATAGGCACGTGTGTCTGTCTGTCTGTCAGAGGTAGCTGAGGAGTCTGCACAACATTTAGTGCGAAGGCGCGATCTTCAATCACGTGGGCTCAGATTACGTGGCATCCTTTGACTGGGGAAGGTACGCGGCCAACGAAGGTACAACTTGTATGGAGGTTTCACAGTTCACGATGACACGTGTAGAAAGCTAAGGTGGCATCCTCTGACTGGCGAAGGTACGCGGCCAACAAAGGTACAACTTGTACGTAGGTTTCACACTCCACGATGGCACGTGGAGGAAGATAAGGTGGCATTGTCTAGTTGGAGACGAAGAGCGGCCAACGAAGGTACCAGATTGACCAAGGACCATCATATCTCGATGGAACAAAAGACATCAAAAATATCTATGATGCATGTGGAGCTATAAATACACATCCTTATCTCAAGAGGAAAGGGACAATTGGGTTGGTTAGGAATTAGGGAAAAGGCTCTCTCTTGCTACTCTTTACTTTAAGAGCTAGATTCATAATTTCTTTAATGGAGTTCTTCCACCCTTTTGTACCATGATCATTAATAAACTTATCATTTGTACCCGTGGACATAGGTTAGGATTAACCGAACCACGTAATCTCTTGTGTGATTTGTTAACTTAGTTGCAATTACATTATCTTCTCACTTAGATATTTATTTACTGAGTTATCTCTGTTTTCTGAGTTATCTGCTCACCTGAGATATCTCTTTATTTATCTTATTTGCTTATTTGCCTCTGTATTACAGACATAACTTTGTTTTCTTAGTATATGCTCTTACGAAGTATCTTTACTTGCTTAGTATATGATCTTCTGAGCAGATCTCATTTCGAACCTATCTTTTATTTACTCAGCAATATCAGTTCAACTGAGGTATCAATACTACTTAGTATATGATCCTCTGAGATGTCCATATTACGTAGGTTACCAGAAAATTAGTAATCACAGTTTGGCGCTAGAAACGAGATGGACCGAAAAACTCTTGATTTTCGTTACTTTTAGAGCTACACATGGGTCGGGCGGGTCGGATTTTAGATAATACCAACTACCAACCCAACTATAACGGGTTTTTATTTTCATAACCAACCCCGCGCCCACCAACATCGGGCGGGTTTGGGTTTAAACCCGCTTCAGATTGTAGTTCAATATTTTCTGCAAGTTTTTCACCTGTAGTGTTTAAACATACTTCTTACTTAAGTTCTTAATTACTTAAAAAATCAAACCATAAAATAAGTCTTCATTGTTAAGCTTAAACAAGTACTAGTGTACTATGTACTAGTACTTCCAATAAAAACAAGTTTAAACAGTACTACTACTTCGAAGTTAAGATTAAAACTTAAACAATAAAAGTTTGCAGACTAACAGTAAGTGGAGAGAAAGAGGGTTATCTTATCTAATAGTATCACTAGGTTTTCAATACCGGACGGGTAGGATTAATTTTATCAATGGTGTATATTTAGCGGGTTTTTGCAGGCGGGTTCGGGCGGGTTTTAGCTAACACCAACTACCAACCCAACTATAACGGGTTTTTATTTGGGAAATTAGGCTAAGGCCCAACCCATGGATAACCCATAATATGAGGCCCCTAATTAAAAGAAGTTTAAATCTAGGCCTCGAATTATTAAAAGACATTCATGCCCTTATGCATATTGTCAATCCCATAATTAAATAAAATTTAAATGTAGGCCCAAAATTATTAAAGTACAATGCGAATGTGTAAACAGAAGTTACACATGCATACGACATGTGTATTCAGAAGTTACACATCCTTACGACGTGTAATGCAAAGTTACACTTGTATATATATATATATATATATATATATATATATATATATGGACTCACATATGCGTATGACAAGAAACGGTAATACATGTGTAACTTTTTCTTACACATGCGTTATGTATGTGTATCAACAAGTTATACATCCATATGCAACAGTTATACATCAAAACTACATACATGGAAAATACTTGTATTACTTTAACTTTCTTTTACAATAATTCGTCTGTTTATCAATTGGATCAATCTGCACAAAGGTTTAGTAGGCAACAACAAATACTTCTTCGCCAATGTGCTCCTTGCTAATCTTATATACAATAGCAGCTCTGACCTCATCACTTGCAGCAACTTTCGTTAACTCTTCATCAAGTAAAAAAATGAACCTTGCACTTGAAAGACAAGATTACCAACATCTTCAAACAACATACTTTGGAAAAAAACATGCCTCATTTTAAGCAACAGAAAATAAAGCTTCAGTATTGGTTTAAATCATTACCTCGCCCTTACCAAGCCGTGCACCAGTCTTTGGATCAATAGTGACCGAACCAATAACTATCAAATCCACCTTGAGCTTCTCATTAAGACCAATTGGCTTTCCATACTTGGCTACACCAACAGATGTAGATGCCTCACCCATAGTGCTAAGAGACAACATACTATACTCCAGCACCGAGAAGAAACCTGTCCTCAGTCGTGGATGCGGTGTCAACAACTTCTTCTCACCTGATTACACACCAAACCGATAACATACTCAGTTCAATCCTGACCAGAAAACCCACATAATCAAGCTACATTCATCAATTAGGCACAGAACAACACTAACCCGAGAGTGTTAGAAACCGAACTTGCTTTTGTGGGGAATCTGGATTAACTTTAACATAATCTGATGTTTTAAACACTTCCAATTCTGATAACTTTCTTCAAACAATACAAAATTTACATTAGCATATGGCTCCGTTTATTTCACATCAAAGCACAACACAACACAATACAGCAGAAACCGGGCCAATGTTTCTTTCACTTAATATAGCTTTAGACAGTAATCTTACTGGCAGAATAATACAAAGGTGGAGCTGAGAACCTTGTGCTAGCACATTAATATCGCAAAAAATGATCACACACCTGATTCAACAGGGTATAAATATGAACCTTTTGATTGCCTCACAAATGTAACAAGTAAGAGGAATACAAGTAGCTGAAAATGAAAGCTTGTGCTCATCTCCACACCTTCAAGTATGGTAACCATGAAAGTCAAAAAGCTACAATTAGCAAAAAACCCAGGAATACAAAATGCATGTGTAATCAGTATTTACACATGCATATGTCATATGTAAACATTAGTTACACATGCATATTAGCATGTGTAACTAGCCGTTACATATCTAATATGCATGTGTAACTCTCAGTGACACATACAATCAGTACAATACTAGAAACTGATATGCAATTAACCAACATGCCAAATGAAATCGCTTTGTTAAGTAGGATTTCATACAGATTACATAAAATGCAAAACTGAAATTTGAATACAAAAGGGAGCAAACAGATGCATCTTATGAACTGTGATAGAATCGTGTGATTATATGTAAAAGCACTCCGCAACAAAATTTCTTTATCCCAAAAGCATACAAATTTTTTTTTCTAGACAGTAAACATTCTACATGAACAATTAGTTCATACTTTCATAGCAGCACTAGACAATAGCTTTCAAACAATAATGATGGATCAACCAACATAAACTACCAGTTTAAAAAATCAGGAGCTTGATCATGAACCGACAACTAAGCCCAAGTGGGTAGAATATCAACCGACAAGTAAGCCTAAGTGGGTAGAATCACTTTTCACTATCGACATTTGAATTTGAATGGATTTTATTTCCCAGGAAAGGAAAGGAACAATAAGAAAAAAATAGAACATACCTCACAACTCGTACTGGATATCATTTTCGGCAACTAACACACAGTGATTCATTATATGTGTCAAACTTTTGATTAAATGACTGCTCTTTGTTTGTGCTTTTATTTCCACTGAGGTCCCGTCCCCCACTGTTTGCCAGACAAAGGATTTCATTAAATTAACCATTATAATCAATACAATAAAAGATTAACACGAGATAACAGATGATCAAAAACAACCTAGACAAAGACATAATGCATTAACAGATAGAAGTTTCATATTAGGTTACATATGCATATCCCATCAAATTAGCATGTGTAACTATAAGTTACACATCTAATTTGAATGTGTAATTAGTAGATACACATTCATTTAGCTTGTGTACCTAGAAGTTACACATTTAATTAGCATGTGTAACTACTAGTTACACTGCCAATGCTCCAGCTTTGACAGCCTTGGCAGCTTTGTTAGCCAGCACCTTGGGGTCAGCCTTCTTAGTAATTACGTGACAAGCAAATGATATCAGTACCATAGCAGCTAGAATACTTCTCATAAAAATGAACAAAACATGACATCCAAAAATCAAAAACCAGTTGATACAGAACATTCAAATCTATCTCATAACTGAACAAACTAGAGCAAGTATACAAAACTTAATAGTTCACCCTTACAGAGTTACATACTCTAAAAAAAGAAGGTAATCCATCTCCATATGATGTGAATTTTAATCAGGACAAACACATGCAAGAGGGTACAACAAAAAACACCCCTCCTAAACTCTTATCAGGTATAAAACGAACAATTATGCTCCTATTTAAAATAGAGGGGACTACATTGCAAGATTATCACGCCACTCAAATCCTAGAATTTTCCTAGCTCATTACTAGAAGAACTTTCATCAAAAACCACTTCATTTCTTTGTAAACCAACATACGTCTACACAGGAAAACTTATATTGCATGTAAAAAGAAATAAATGTCATTGAACAAATATTACTCCAAAGAAGTAGCAGAGATGAGTAAACGAACCCAAATTTAAAGATTACAAAATAGCTCCTCATAATCATAGAACTAATATTGGTATTCAGGCGTCATAAAAATATCTATATGAAGAAAAAGCAGTAACTTTATTACGAATAATCAATGTCCCACCTACGAGAACTATCTCGATGCATAATTCAACAATTAAAACCAATCATTCACAGGGGATTCTACCGTAGTAAATTTATTAGAACAAGTTAACCTTGATCACAACAAAAATATAAACATTTAAAAAAAAAAACCTTGTGAAATCAATTAATTACCTGTGACCACTAGCACCAGCAGTAGAAACTTAAAATAGTTCATCCTATATCTTCTCATCATATGCTTCAATTCATCAATTCTGAAAAACACCACCACTGACTTCAAAATCCTCATTCGAACCTGCTCCAATACCACCACCTATACCACCATAGCCTCCTCATACTCCTCCAGAACCTGCATCTCCACCACCAACACTACCATAAATTTGTTAATCAAACTCAACATGTGTAGTCAAGATAAGCAAGATAAATACACCAACAAGAGTCCACAACTGGCTCCATTAGAATTATGAGAGATCAACGTTTTTATTGAAGGGAGAATATATTCTTAGGTGATTGAATTCAACTAATAACTAGTATTATCAAACTTAAAAAACAACATCAACAAAAATAACAACAAACCTGAACATACCAAGATTCAAAACCTGTTGATTCAATAAAAATCATGTTCTTCTCCGATCTGAATAAAGTCCACGAAAACAAAAATCAGAACCTAATCAAACTAAGAAAATAGAACTACTAAATGAGGAAAACCTATTGAATCAAATCAAAAACCTTACATGAAGTAGCTTCGAAACAACAAATTAGAGTCAATTGATTGATTCGAACTTGTAGATTGATGATCAGTTGTTAAACCTATTTGAATCAAATCGATTGAAAACTAAAATAATTCAATCAATACATCAGATATCTTCGAATCAACTGAAAAATACATAGATTCGATTGTAACTGATAGGGAAGAAAGAAAACCCTAAGAGAATCGTTACAGCTCTGATCTGAGATTCAATCTAAAACAAAAAAAGGAATGATTGATTTCGTTCTTCTATAATAGGTAAAAGTCATCAGCGGAGATCGATGGAGCGAGAATCGTTTTCTTGCTATCTGTAATCGTCTTCTTTGGTTTGATCAAAGAACCCTAGTTTTCTTCAGAGTAGAGACGAGAGATAAGTGAGAGAAAGTGAAAATGAAACCTATACCTATTTCATTAGGTATATATAGTAAAGGGCATATTTGGTATTATGAATTTACCCAAACCCTAAATTTTATTACCAAGCCCTGAAATCTAAAGTTCTGGGCCTAGAAATATTAAAAAGTTAAGTATGGAGTTGATATAGGAGGATCCATTTAGTGGGGCTTCTATATATTGAACCCATATAGTAGGGGGTTCTAGTATTTTTCACTTTTTATTTTCATAACCAACTGCGCACCCACAACTGGCGGGTTCAGATTGAAAACCCACGGGTTTAGCGGGTACGGGCGGGTTCAGGCAAGTTGGGCGGGTCTTGTGCAGCTCTAGTTACTTTTGCTATTTCATCATCTTTTTTTATTAGATCTTCGTTAGAAGATCAGATCTAAGTGTAAGAAAGGTGGATCCCACTTTCTAGTGATGATTTATCTCTTCTTTGGAAAAGTTTTTGGAGTAATAAATATCAAAAATCTTGAAATATTACGGATCTACAAAAAGTGGTTAAGAAACACCTTTAAAAACGCTTTCCAAAGGTTAAAAAAGATATTATTTTATTGTTATTTGCTTGCTCATGAGCAAACCTTCTTTGGATCTGAATACCTTAGATTTCGAAGGAATCTCAGTAAAAGTTTTGGAGTAAAATCCCTAAGGTTATTTATGAGTTGAGGGTCGTTTTCTTTAACAGACGCCTTATTTTACTCAGCTTGCAGTATTCTTTATCGTTTTTGAATATATGAGGAACCTTCTTTATCTCAGCTTGCAGTACTCTTTGCCATTTTCGAATATGAGGTTCATTTAGGAACTATGTCCCAAACATTGGGCAGATCTATTAAACAAGAGCTCAACAAACGTATCTATGTTAAGTTTTATACTTACTATTCATGGTTTTTCCTAACAGGGCTACCAAGAACGTACCCTACTTCTTTTTCTCTTTACTTGACGCGTGTCGTAGCCACAACAAATTAATCGAGATATTTTCCACTAATTAATTAGTAATATAACGGCAGTAAGGATCGTTCCCACAGAGAGCTCTGTAATTGATATATTATTTAGATAGCAAAATAAGATAAAACAAAGGGGGGTTGGTTGTAAGATAAATATAAAGAATAACCAATAAAAGAAAGATGGTCAAGGAGTCCTTCGTCGTTACCAAACGTTGACTCAATAGTATATTTATCTATCTTTGTTAGAACCATTCATCACCAACCGTAGAAAAGCATCTAGAGCAGTGTTATGCCTAAAGTTCCTTTTGTAACCGGGTACCGAAGCGCTCACATATCAAGTTCCATCCAACTGAATCACCAAGTAGTGGCACACTCTAGGTGTAACCCAATCGGAAGCTTTAAGCTATGTGAACTTAGGTTGATCCTAGCAGTTAGACTCTTAGCGCAAGGTCCACTTACTAGTGTTGTCTTCACACACGATTTCTCCACAGAATCTCTCTGCGAGGTCTCACGTTCTCTACTTGTGTAGGAGATGCACGACAATTAAAGATCGCTCAAAATATCAACTAGCAATAGGACAATCAATAGACTAATCTACTATGCATCCCATATCAATCTAAGAATCATTCATAAACCATAAATATAGAAAAGACAATCGATGATGATTAAAACTTCGAATAGATTTATACAACTAATAAAGCTTCACGCTAGCACATTGAATTCATCCTTAATCAACAAAGGTTATGATTACACAATTACCCGGTTTCCCCCTAAAGGGGTAAATCCTAAAATATTGATGAAGAACAAAAGTATAATATGAGATGTAAAAAAAATCTAGGTCAAGAAGTGTTTCTTTTATAGTCTCCAAATTGTAGAAGTGCCCGTACTTAATTTCGTGCAAAATAAGTTTCCAAAGATCGCCAAAATTACTAATCAGGTCATGTCCAAGGTCTGGCCGTGTACAAGAGCTTCTCAAAAACAGACACACTCAATTGGGAAAGCCCAACCCATTACGTCCTTGGCCTGTCAGTTTCCGGAGACCAACAACTTATTTTCATCTTTGTTTTTCTCGGCTAGATTTTCTATCCGTAAGTTCTCCTGGATCTTTTACTCTTTTACTCGAACTGATTTGCGGCTGAAACTTTCTGGCCGATAACTTCCCTGTATCTTTTCTCAAACTCCGTCGATAGCAGCCACCCAAATCGACTCCACAGCTGAACCTCTTGTTCCTGTGTCACCCCGTTAGCCATATCTAGCCCATTCCATCACCGAGCTCTTCTTTCTGCTACTCGAACTTGCCATGAACCCACATCAATGCAGCACACCACTGATGTATCAATTCCATCTGATCATCATCATTATGTTCTCTCATTCTTGTACAACAGTCAACTCGAGCTCATTTTCTTTTCCATCAATGGTATCTCCGTCTGATCACGATAACTTCCTATCCACCTCGACATCCATGACTGCAGCGCCATTCTCGTTCTCGTGTCAATCCATCCATGGTAGCAACCACATTTCAGGCCATCTCCTTCCTATTCACGTCACTTCCAATGACAATACCTACAACACCTTCTTCAACTCCGATCATTACTGCTGTGACTACTCGTTTTTCCGTAGTCTACGTAATGTATACAACTCTGAGGATATGATACTAAGTAATATTGCTACCTCCGTTGAACCGATATTTCCAAGTAATAAATGATATCTAAGATCACAATAACAACGAAGAACACAAGTATAATGTAAAAGCTTCTAAGTTATCATGAGACACAAGAGATTTACGTGGTTCGACATTTGTCTACATCCACGGGGTAATGAGTGCTTGTTTTTGTATTAAGTTGTGGTGGTTACAAAGATCTTAAATGTTTCCCAAAGTAATAGAGAGAGCTCAAGTGGAAGTAAATACTTAAGTTCTAAACATTAAAGAGGTATAAGCTTAAGACTAGATCTTCTCTCCTAGATATTGAATGCCCTTAGTTTGTTGGTGAAGCTTGATATTTATAGCCCCTCTTGCTCGAGGTATATCATTGCTGCCTCTGGGTCCATCATCTGCTGATATACCTTTCGTACCAATGGTACCTTCGTCCACCGCGTACTTTCTCCAGTTATATTTCGCCACCTCAGATGGCCCACGTTCCTTCAGGAACTACCCAACCTTAGTACAGGTTGTACCTTCGTTCACCGCCAGCTTCCGCCAATCGGGTTCTGCCACCCTTTCTCTCTCCACGTGCCTAGATTCATGCGTGTAGATAAGATATTTGAACATTTAATTCTGATTGGATGCGTCATCTACCTCTGTCCCCTCGCCAGCTGACTCTATATAGACTAGGCTTTTTCCTTCCTTATATTGACCATTCACGCCTTCTTTCTTGGGATGAGATAAAGTAGATCTGCGGAGGTATCCCTTGTTACTCAGGCTTCTCTGTTTAGTGAAGGCTACAAAATTAGGTATATATGCGTCCACTAAGATCGTGACACGTGCTCCACAGAATATTGGTATTCACAATTTTCCCCTTTTCTTTCATCTTCTACTGTTTGGTAGAAGTGGAAGAAAACTTCCGTTACACCGCCAATTTTGCACATACCGATTTGGTGGTCCCTACATGTCCTTTCATGTAATAACTTCCCCTTGAATTTCGGGACATCCAAATTTTTTGGATTTTCCAGCCGCCTATAAGAGGGGAACAAAGAGAAGGGAATTTTATTAAATCCCTTTCATCTTCTTCTTCTAACTGCCGCTCTCTATCCCTTTTATTGAGATACTCTTTTGCTGCTAACTGCTCCCCTTTTTCCTTCGATTCTCCGCGTGCTTTGGCTCCACTGTGTCGATCATACAAGTAAGTGATACCCGTATTTGGTCTTGATTTTCTCCATGCTTGCCCCTGTTGTATCGTTGACGGACTAGGAGATTTATTGATGTTGCTTATTATGCTTGCATGTGAGAATTCCTGCTTTCTTTTGCTTGTTTACGCTGTATGGGAACTTGGGTTTTTTTCCATTTTTATTTTTGATGATGGTTTCGGTATGATAGTTCTTCGCCTGCAACTTTGATCATGTGATCAAAGGTTTTTGATTTCCCCCATGATATGTTTAGACTGTCCCCTTTGGTTGGTTAAGTGAAACCCATGCCCAAAGTTCGTCGGTTTTTTGCCCCCAATTCACTTTTGAATGAATTGCAATCTTCTTCTGCCATTGTCGATGGAGATGTTCTTCCTGCTGGTGTTAGGCATCATGAGGCTTCCAAAGAAACCTACGCGTAAGGGTCCAAATATATCTTCGTCGACTGATCCTTCTCCGCGAATGGATCATCCTGATGCTACACTATCTCCTCCTCCTGAGGATTCTGAGGTGCCTGCTGGTACTGAGGTGGCTACGGTGGCTGAGGTGGAATTTGTTATCGAGGATATTCCACCTCTTCCTCCTCACTATGAGCTTCAGAGGATCCAACTGCGTGACAAGGACAGATTTGCTCATTTGTCTATTGATGAGATTACCAAGTCTTTTCGCCTTCATAAATTCGAGATTTTCTTCATTAATGGCCCTGATGTTCTCACTGAGTCTCACATTTGGGATTTCCCTTATGATGAGAATAATCTTTTGATTAGCGTTGACTAATTGGCCACATGTATGCTTCTTCCTCTGTATAGTAGAAATGATCCTTTCTATTATGACGTCTTGTCCACCAGGGATGACCCGGCAAACAAGACTCAGGTCCGAGGAATTTACCAGTATACTGGTAATTACTGGCGTGCCCTTCGCGAAAGATGGTATCGTAGCAAGGGAAAGACTACTTTGAAGTCTTATGACCCCCTTGCTGAAGGGAGATCTAAGCACGAGGAATATACCCCTGCCAACTTCAATGCTACATATGCTGATGCTGTTAAAAAAAGCAACCTTCTTCCTTGGAGTCTTGGTCCTCATCGTATTCATGTTACTTCTAGGAAGATTAGGGAGGGTAATAGCCTTCGCTTGCTGGAGGAGATTGATAAGACTGGATTGACTACCATCCCTTATTCTGCTAGGCTGCCTTTGCCAAAGTCTGACCGCATTCGTCTTGATCATGATGATCGGTGGGCTCGTACTCCTCTTCGTGTGGTTGGTCCTTGGTCTTATGGTTTCACCACTGCGGACCCCTCAGTCCCTCGTTCAGCTCGTTCTTTGCCTGAGAAGTATGATGGGTATCAGCCTTGGATTTTTAATCCTGCTTCTTCTCACGAGGTACCTTTGTTGTTAATATCTTCGTCTACTTAGATATCTTTATCTGCTTTAGTATCTTTGTTCTGATGGTCTTCTTTTACAGTCTGCCCCTGCTTCTTCTGCTGGGACTGCTCCAGGCTCTGCTGGTAATTCTGTGTCCATAAGGACTAGGAAGAGAAAAGCTTTGGTTGAAACGCCTGCGGAGGTAAGGATCATTATCATACCTTTGTGCTTGTAAGTTCCTTAGTACCTTGCCCCCGATTCTTAGCTGACGCATGTGTTTCTTTACAGTCTTCCCAGAGGAAGGGTAAGTTGAAGACCATGATTGATCTTGATGCTTTGGATGATGATCCCAAGGCTGCTGGTGAGGGACCCGCTGACGAAGACATGGAGGATATCGAGGATACTGGCCTTAGTCCTCATTTGGATGATATTGAGGAGGATTTTTCCAAAGATAACCCTAGCCCCGTCCGAGCTGCTTCAGTTGAGGGTGAGAACCTTCTTGTTGGTACTAGTGCTCAGCTAGTAGAGCCTGTTAGAGTTCAAGCCCCTGCACCTACGTTATCCTTGAAGATGCCTTCGTTTTCTGCTCCTAGCAAAGCTTTGCCCATTATTCCTGCTGCTGCTGGAGCTGCTGTTGTGGCTTCTAAGAGTCTCCCTTCGTCTCCTGCTACCTTCCTTCAATCAAGTGGTTCGTTTGCTAAGGTTTTTACCCCCCACGGTGAGGGATGGTAGATCATATTCTCAGCATAAGAAGAAGGTTGTGATTTCACTAGCCATCTTTTCCTTCAATACTGTTTCTGCTTCACTAAGGAGTGCTCAGTTTGTTTCTATTGTCCCCGCTAGCAAAGCTGTTGGACCCCCACCTTCGTCACCAGATTGGACCGGACTGGGTAATCTTCCTTCTGCCGGTGACATGGAATTGGGCGGATCTCAAGCTCCTCTTTCTGTTCCTAGCTCTTCCACCATGCCATCTCTTCGTCGTGGTGAATCAAACAAACGAGGGAGTTGCCGCTGAATCTAGCCAAGGTAGGTTTCCGGAGAGCTTGAGCTTGGGTAGTTCCGATGACGCTATTCTTGAGGCCATCATGCGGGATTCCAAGGGTCCCTTATCTGTTGGAGTTGATCATCATCATCTTGGTAGTTCTTTCGAGATAGCTTCACAGCTGGACGTGTTATCTGTCTAGTATCGTGCTGCCAAAGATTTGTTCTTTGAACCTGATTGTCTCCGCTCCGGTCAGAGCTTTGGTGAGATCCGTAGGGGTAACATCCAAGCGATGGAGGATTTCATGGATACCTACGCTAACTTCCTCCCCCGTCTTTCAGCGTTCTCAGTAAGTGATTCTTACCTTATCGTTTTTCTTCTTAATCTAATCCTTCGTCCGTCCTTATACTCCTTTGTTTGCAGCTTTGCAAGCATATCGATGTTAGTTATACCTTATTCAAGGTTTATAGGGCTAAATGCACTCATTTGAGTGCCCTGCTGGAACGTGCTCGTCAAGAGTATGCTCTTGCCGTTGCTCAACAGCCTTCATCGAGTGATGCTACTTCTGCTGCTAAGATATCTTCGTTGGAGGATGATCTTAGGAAAACCCAGAGATCTCTGGAAGCTTGTTTATTGGCTCTTGAGAGAGCTAATAATGATGCTTAGGTTGCCGAGGATGGTCACAAATCTGTTGATGCTGTCTTAGATGCCGAGTCTTCTAAAGCCATAGGTTTGTTTATTCTTCTCCTTAGCTTTTTTCTTTACTTTCTGGTTGCATAGTCCTAAGACAACCTTCGTCTGCCAGCCGGCAGCTCTAGTGAACTTAGATGTCTTAGAGATCAAGTGGCCAAGTTAACCTCCGATGTTTGGTATTATCAAAAGAAGTCTGATAGGCTAATGAACGTAACTGTTCATTATGAGGCCCAGCTTTCCCTTGAGTCCGCTCATAATGCAGACTTAGTGAAGCAGATGGCTTCGCTTCATGAGGAGTGTGACGAAGCCCTTTGCTGGAAGGAGAGTCTCATTTTAAAGAAAAAGGAGGATATTTCCTTAGTCGAGAAGCGTCCCTCTTCCCAAGAAATTATTCGCAAGAAATATCATGCCGATTTTGGAGCTGCTTGTGCTTCTTTATCTAAGGTTACTGCAGAGCGTAATGTTTTAACTTCTGAGGTCTGTTCTCTTAAGAACAAACTTATTGATTCCAGCTTTGTGCCTTCTTCCATTTTCTCATGCATCCTTAGTAAAAAGGTTTGAAGAGTTAGAGAATGTGTACCAAGTTTTATCCTCTGAGAATGCTTCGCTCCGGATGGATGTTGCTGATCTTCGGACGGAGAGGGATACCCTTGTGGAAGACCTTGATGCGGCTGAGGTAGACCTTGCTGAGGCTCAACATAGTTTAGAAGAGTCCCTTAGTCATGCCGAAGGTAGCTTAGGACAATTATTTTTTCCGTAGCATCCTTTGTATCTTTAGCTCTTTGTTCTTGTTGCTGATACCCTTTGTGTCTGCAGGCCTCCAAGAGCAGTTGGTGGGTGCTAACGCCAAGATTAACCGCCTTGAGGGCCGGATATCTCATCTGGAGATATCTCTCCAGTTTGATGATGCTACTAAGTTTAAAGCTGAGGCGGTTCAGCAAGCTAATGATCAGCTTAGCGCTCATATTAGGGAGCTTCGTCAGAAATAGGCTTCGGACCTAGCGGCGTAAGCTTCCCAAATGGAGGCGCAGTTCAAGCGTTCTGCCATTGACTATATTAAAAATGCTTTTGCGGAGGCTGAGCTCCAAACTGAGGGTGTTGTCTTCCCTCGCCTTCCTTACCCTTGATTGTGCTATGCTGACCTTGTTTTCAACCGACTCCTTTGATGTATTGTGCCCCCAGCTGAGGGGCCTTTGTTGTCTCCTTTCCTTGAAACAATGCTTCGTTATTTTCTGAACCTTCGTCATCTGCAACTTTGAGATGTGTTAGTTTTATTTTGGTAGTACTTATTTTAGTACCTTTATTATTATTATATATAGACGTATTATGTCTAATTATTTGCATATTCGAGTCATCACAATGTGCTAAGGTGTTTTTAACCTTTGGTGGAACATTCATCATCCTACCCAAGTATCCTTTGGACAAAAGGTACCGTGGTGGCGAGGGCTCCTACGTGGGTAATAATCTTCCTGTAACCGTACTTCGACAAGGTATCTCTCTTTGTGGGACATATTTCTTATTATTTTCCTTTCAGTAGGATTCATTTTCCCTTAGGATCCGAGATTGACATATGAGCAGTTATGTCGTGCCTTGCCTCATCATCAATTCTGATGGAGGGTGTCTTTTCTAACCCAATTTGTATTTAATCAACATGCACTCTTTCTTAGAAAAAAGTTTCTTTCATTGATTAATTTTGTTTGTAATACCTTTGATCAGGGATAGAACATGGCGGGCTATTGCCCCTTCTTCTCCTGAGTGATAACCATTCTCTTATGGGTAATACTTCTTTAGGTACATTGCATTCCAAGGGTGTTGCAATACTTCCCCTTTGATATTTCTTAAGTAGTATGAACACTTTCCCGCAATATCGTGTATAATATAGGGGTCCGTCCCATGTCGGAACTTGCTTCCCCCACTCTTTTTTCCTTTGATATGGTGGTATTTGACGTAGTATGTATTCTTCGACCACAAAATTTCAAGGAATTACCCGTTTGTTGTAGTCACGAGCCAGCTTTCGTTGGTAGTTTACCATCCTTTGCAGAGCTACTTCCCGACTTTCTTCAAGGTCATCAAGCTTTTCCAGCATAAGATCTGTTGTCAGATTCTTTTCCCATGCCTCTGTCTTCGTTGTTGGCAGTATTATCTCTGTTGGGATGACTGCTTCGGCTCTGTAGGTTAGTAAGAACAGAGTTTCTCCCATGGCTGCCCTTCTAGTAGTACGGTAGGCCCAAAGGACATTGTGCAGCTGCTCGCACCATCTTTTCTTGTATTCCCCCAGGTTCTTTTTTAAGTTCATTGCTATCGTCTTATTAGTGGCCTCCGCTTGTCCATTGCTCTTAGGATATATCGGAGTAGACTTTTTTTTTCTGAATATTAAAGGTGTTGAAGAGCATGTCTATGTTCTTTCCTTCCAACTGTTGTAAGATCAGAATCTCGCAACAGTTATGTCTCAGGGAAGTTAATAATGATATCGCACAAAAGCGTCGCAGAACAATTTCAGAAACGACATCAGCAAGGATCATGAGTAAGATGTGATAATCTCGCGAAGATTAGAAAGCTTGCGAAGTCAACATTTGTAAGGTTGCGAGAAGGTCGCAAACCATATCCGAAAATAAAGGACAGATTAGCTGTCATCCACTAGGTATTTCCCTTATAAATAGTCATTCGAGTTGTAAAGGATAGAGAGATCGTTTTTGAGTGAGAGACAAGTAAATAGGAGAGAGAAAGTTGAGAGTAGAGATCATTCTTGATTTTTTCATTTTCCTTGTAAGAATATTCAGAAATTAATCAATAAAATTAAGAGTGTAAACCTAAAAATGAGCTGATCAATGATAAAATCATACGAGGGGTGTATTGTAGGATTTCCTGCAATTACATAATGGCGCTAGAAACAGGGAGATTGAAGATCGAAAGTTGAAGATTGTTGATTGAGAAAATTCAAATCAAGAAAGTGATTAAACAAATCAGTGAATCAGTTAGAGGAAAGATGAATAGAATTAATGAAAATGGCAAAAAATTGGAGTGTAATATGATAACAAAAAGCTTGGTTAATGAATTCCATGAAAACATCAAAGGAAAAATACATAAACGAAATTTTGAAGGAAAGAAAATTATGGCGGTAGAAAAAATTTCACCTTTGAAAGATTGGGAAAAGCAAAGAATTGTGTTCATGGCAGAAGAAATACCAAAAGAAAATTTGAATCATACATCTCCATTGGTCGTCACAGTGCCTATTACACGAAAAGAAAAGGATACAACAATAAAATCCACAGGAGAATGGATATTGAACAGAACTTTAATTGATGCAAGAAATTCAGTTGACATAATATTTTATCATGCATTTCGGGGAATGGGATTTAAAGATGAAGAAATGTCCAATTCAACATATTTTGTACACGGCTTTGGAAAATCCACAACAAAACCTAAAGGAGAAATAGTGGTACAAATTCCACTTGGAGAAATCGAAACACATGTGACATTGTGCGTGGTGGATATGGAATCGCCATATAATATGTTATTAGGAAGATCATGGATACATGCGATAAAAGCTGTGGTATCAACGTTGCATCAATGTATTAAATTCCCCACTCCAAGTGGAATAGGTGAAATCAAAGGATATGTTGATAATGCGAAATTAGGTCATCAAATTGAAGTAAGGCGTTATGAAGAACAAGAAAAAAGGAAACAATTTCGCAGAAAATTGGTAAAAGAAGCAAAGAAGGAAGAAGAATTTATAGTATATATGATAAGGGCGAAAGAAGACAAAGGAATACCCAGCGAAAATCCGGAAAAAGGAGAAGGATCCATAAAAAAAATTAAAGAACCCACACCAATGGGAGAACCTAAACCCAGTTACACTGCCGCAGAACCAACAAAAGAAATAAATGTTGGGACTGAAGAGGAGCCTCTAGTGTTGAGAATTGGAATCAAAATGGATATAGAAGAAAAAGAAAGAACTGTCAATTTACTGCGAGAATATAAAGATATTTTCTCAGGAAACATGGATGAGATACCAGGAATAGATCCAAAAATTGCTTGACACAGACTGGAGATTAACAAAAATGTGAGACCATTTAAACAGAGAATAAGAAAAATCGCAACAACTTACCATTCCCAAATAGAAGAAGAATTACAGAAAATGCTGGAGGCAGGAATTATAAGAGAAGCTAAATACCCAGAATGGATAGCGAATATGGTCATTGTCCCAAAGAAAAACAAGGGAATCAGGATTTGCATAGATTTTACTGATTTGAACAAAGCTGGCCCTAAAGATAGTTTTCCGTTACCCGATATTCCTCAAATGGTGGAATCTGCAGCAGGAAATGATAGGGTATCATATTTAGATGGGTACAAAGGGTATAACCAAATTCCTCTCGCTTAAGAAGATCAAGAACATACTGCTTTCTTTGCTCCTAGAGGTTTATATTGTTATACGAAAATGCCGATTGGTTTGCGAAATGCGGGAGCAACATATCAAAGAATGGTAGAGAAGGTGTTCGCAAAATGGATACACAAAACATTAGAAGTATACGTGGATGACATGTTGGTAAAGAGTAAGGAAGCTAAGGACCATGTACAAGACTTGAGGGAGATTTTTGAACAAATGCGGCAGTATAACATTAAATTGAATCCCGAGAAGTGTACTATTGGAGTTGCATCGGGAAAATTCTTAGGTTACATTGAATCAAATGAAGGAATACAGGTTGTTCCGGAAAAAGTGCAAGCAGTTCGTGACATGCCAACACCAGCAACAATAAAAGATGTACAAAAGTTGAATGTGCTTCTAGCTTCGCTGGGGAGATTCATTTCGCGATCATCAGACAAATGCAAATATTTTTTCGATATACTTAAGAAGGGTGCGAAATTTAAATGGAGTGATGAATGTGAAAAGGATTTTCAAGGAATCAAAGAACATCTTATGAATACAACTATCTTACAAAAGGCAGAACCAGGAGAAGAATTATTGATTTACCTTGCGACAACGTCACACACATTAAAGTGATGTATTATTGCGAATAGACGCAGGAGTGGAGAAACCCATTTATTACATTAGCAAAACTTTTAATACCGCAGAGAAGAATTACTCAAAAATTGAAAAGTTGATCTTAGCATTAGTTTATGCATCATTTAAGCTCCGCATATATTTTCAAGCACACAAGATAAGGGTATTATCAAAAGTACCAATTGAATCAGTGATGAAGAATTCTAAAAGATCATGAAGGGTAGAGAGATGGAATCCACAAGTAGGCCATTTTGATATTAAATATGAAGTTTTATCTTCACCAAAATCACAAGTTGTTGCGGATTTATTGGCAGAATGTCCTTTAGAAGAAGATGAAGCAGTAGAAGAAATGATGGATGTAGAAGACGAACATGGAGATCCAAAAGATTTATTAACAGAACCAAATAGATGGGAAATACTGGTAGATGGATCATCAAATGGAGAAGGAAATGGAGTTGGAATTGTATTAATTTCGCCAGAAAGAATAAAGATGGCTTTTTCATTCAGGTTGGAATTTGAATCCACTAATAATGAAACAGAATATGAAGCTGTGATACATGCATTAAAATTCGCAATAGAAATGAAACTAGAAAATGCCAGGATCACTAGTGATTCGCAGCTAGTTATTCGCCAAATAAAAGGAGAATATACTACAAATGAACCATCCCTGGAGAAATACAAGAAACTGGTTGAGGAATTGTCAGCGAAAATCCCAAAAATAAAATGGAGGCACATTTCAAGAAAGGATAATAGTCTCGCAGACGCTTTTGCTTTCATCTCAAGTATGATGACAGATCCAACTGCGAGATGCATAAAAATACAAACACTTCTGTCACCATCAGTCAATAAAGAAGAGGAAGATATGGATGTGATGGTCATAGATAATGAAAAAGAAGAACAAATAAATAATGTCGCAGACTGGAGAATGAAGCTTCACGCATATTTGGCGAAAGGAGAAACACCAAGAAATAGATTGGAAACACACAAGTTAAAAAGCCGAGCAACGAATTATGAATTAAGAGATGGGTTGTTATACCGAAAATCTTTTAGTGGACCATCACTCAGATGTTTGAAACGAGAGGAAGGAGAAAAGGTGCTGAAAATGTTACATAGTGGAGACGCTGGCAATCATAGTGGAGGAAGATCTTTGGCACATAGAGCAA
The DNA here is from genome assembly GCF_003573695.1 of Papaver somniferum. Classification (NCBI taxonomy): domain Eukaryota; kingdom Viridiplantae; phylum Streptophyta; class Magnoliopsida; order Ranunculales; family Papaveraceae; genus Papaver; species Papaver somniferum. Next base: position 40,441,880 of record NC_039358.1, read on the forward strand.
AAATGCAAGGTTATTACTGGCCATACATGCATGAAGATGCAAAACAAATATCAAGACGTTGCGAAGATTGTCAGCGGCATGGAAAGAAGATACATGCACCAGGAGCACCATTGTCATCTTCAACCAGTGTGTGGCCCTTTGGAAAATGGGGCTTAGATATTGTGGGGCCATTTTTACCAGGAACTGGACAAAGAAGATACTTAATAGTCGCAACAGATTATTTCACAAAATGGACAGAAGTGAAGGCAGTACAACATATTCGCGACAAAGATATCTTTACATTCATATTCGAAAATATCATTTGCAGATTTGGAATTCCTGCACAGTTGGTATCTGATAATGGGAAACAGTTTGAGGGGCAGAACATAGAAATGTTACTCAATGCATTCAAGATAAAATGTGGAAAGTCCACTCCTTTATATCCACAAGCTAATGGGCAAGTAGAAGCAACAAATAAAACAATTGCAGATATATTAAAGAAGAAATTAGAAGGACATCACAGATCATGGTGTGAACAAGTACATAATGCAGTATGGGCTTATAATACAACTAGAAGAGAAGCTACTGGAATGTCACCTTTTTGTTTAACATATGGAGTTGAAGCGGTGTTACCAACAAAGTTGTTATTCCGACAACAAAAAGAGAAGCTTGGGAGAAAAATCTTAGTGCGGGTTTAATTCTAAACAAACTTGATGAATTAGAAGAAAAAAGAGAAAAACTTTACAACATATGGAGAATTATCAGCGAAGATTGGCTCGAGAATATAATAAACGTGTCAAATACGTGAATTTCAACCAGGAGATTTAGTTCTGCGAGAAACACCAATATATCAGCGAGAAAATGGTGGAAAATTAGCGAAAAAATGGGATGGACCTTACATCATAAAGGAGATAGTTGGAACAGGAGCTTATAGATTAATGGACCCAGAAGGAAGAGATGTTGGTCATAGATTAGATAGACCATGGAACAGATTGTACTTGAAAAGATATTATCCGTAAGAAGCTTTGAGAAGTTATGAATTCTGAAAGAATAATTGCAGGATTATTCATGACAAAACAAGATCATGATGTGCGAAATTTTCGCAGAGAATGACATAAAAGAAAGGGGCGAACCTTTATGGCGTACACCCTAGTTCGCGAATAAAATTTCGCAAGAGGCAAATGTAAGACCTAAAGTACGTCATATTAGGGGGTACCTGTTACATGACTCAGGGAAAGGCTATACCGCCACCGGAACCTGAGTCATGGAGATTTGGGGTCAATAAAACCCATCCGGGAGAGGCACCTTGGATTCTCAACTTAAGCATATGACTTAGGTTGGGCGACTAAGGTAATAAGGACTCTCCCAAGGAGTGCAGATCTGATCAAGGCGCCGAGGTACACGGTTGAGTCAAGAGTGCCGAGGGCGTTTGAAGCGTCCTTGCCATTCTTGACAAGTCTTGGCTTATACTGCACTCGGCCTGAAGAAAACCCCACTTAGGGTGCAGTCTCGTAACCATAAGCCCTATAGGTAAAAGGGATAAGAGGCTGCGAAAACAACTGGTTGTTGTTAAGACTGGATGGGAGGAGCTAACCTTGTATGGTAGAAGTACGCCTCCTTGAAGGGGCAACCAGGGGGAAGATAAGGGCGGCACCCTCCATTAGGGAGCTGATAAGTGTCTTAAGACGCAAATGTCATGAGGCTTATTATTCGCAAGGATAATTAAGGCTTGTCATATTTGTGCAACATTCCTGAAGAGGCAATAATACAAAAAAAAGATAAGATGAGATCAATGGGTTTTCGCATGAAAGTGCGAAGACGTCCTGCGATTTCATCGCAAGACGGCAATGTCATGGGGCTTTATTTTCGCAAGAATATTTAGGCCTGTCATATTGTCGCAACATTCCTGAAGAGGCCATAATACAAAAGAAAAAGTTAAGACAAGATCAATGGGTTTTTGTATGAAAGTGCAAGGACGTCCTGCGATTTTGTCGCAATGACAAGAGATGGCATAATAAGACCTTTAATTAGGAAGGCAAAATAAGACCATATAATAAAACAAACTAATTATAAGCATTTATAACAGATTATTTTTCGCAAGAAAGATAATGAGAGGCAAGTATGGGAATCGATATACAAGAAGCATTATCTTTCTTATCAACAAAATATTAAAAGAAATAGTTGACTCCAAAGTCGATTGAAAAATGTAGCTCTCAAAAGTAATAAAAATAAGACAGCTCAAGAAAACAAAGCTAGAAAAGAAGCTCAAGCTTCAATATCAATATCAGTAGCAGGAGATGACAGAAGTTCTTCGCCAACATTCTCGCAAGCTTCTCCTTCATTTCGGCTTTGATCTTGTCATGACTAGCATTTTGATTATCGCCAGCAATTACTTGATTAGCATCTTGATATCGCCAGCAACTACTTCTTCGGGAGAAATTTCTTTCTCATTCTGATTAACACCAGCAGATACTTCTTTAGAAGGAACTTCTTCTTCATCTTCCGGAAATTATCCTCTGCACCGCTTTCATAATCGTAATCACTATCAGCAGGACGAGGAACTTCATCATCATCTACTTCTAAAGGATCAATTGATGTAGGAGGAAGAGAGTTGGACAATAAAATGTCATTTACAAGGACTTCAGCCCGGAGATGAACTTGGCGAAGAAGTGCTCTTTGATGATTCCTATCTTGAATATCCTTAAAATAAGCAAGATAATCAAGTCTTCTTTTCTGCCGGTCGCGAGAACCAGTAAGTAGAGACAAGTAATGCATTCTCTTTGCGAATTTTAGCATATTTAGCCTCCAAATCAGAAATAGAAGAATGAAGATTCTTCTCAGACTCTGCGAAAAATAGAATACAAAATTTTATTAAGATAAGGAATTCAGAGAGATATGACAAAGGAAAGATAATTAAGGCAGTCAAACTATTATGACTACCTTCCTTTTGCGAAATAAGATGTTGAACCAAGGATAGACAACTATTCTCCCAATGATCCATTGCGTCATCAAATTTATCTCCAACTAAACCTTTAAGTCGAGACTGAAGATTTTTCTCTTTAGAAACAAGGAAGGCATTTTTCTTCGCAAGAGAAGAATAAGATTCTTCTAATTTGGAATATTGATCTTTAAGCTGATTTGCCTTCACACTTAAAGCTATTCTACCTTGAATGAGTGAATCTCTTTCAGTGATAGATGATTCTGTTACTTCTTTAAGTTCATTTCTTAAAGAGCGAAGAGATTTTTCTTGGTCAGCACATACTTTTTGGAGAATATTAAGTTGTTGCGAAGATATCGCCATCTTGTTTAAATAAACTCGCTTCTCTTGAGACAAGGTTTTATTCTCATCTGATAAAGTTTCCATCCCTAAATTAGCTTTGGTTAAAGAATAAGAAAGACGAGATACTTCATTACTTAATAGATCTTGTTTTTCAACTAATTGGGTATTTTCATTGGTAAGGTTATTTATTTGATCAAGAGAATATGAATAGAGATTATCTAATTGGTTATATTGATCCATTAAGACTTCTTTATCAACACGGGCTTCTTCAACAGCAGATTCAAATTGATATCTCTCCATTACTCGTTTCTGATTTAATGCTTAACATGCGAAAGAGGGATTTAAAGGATAATTAAGCAGGGGAAGGATAAAACCATCGAAAAGGAAAATTAAAGACATAGATGAGGAAATCATACCTCTTAATCATCATTCTTCTTGCGAAGATTATCACGATCCAGCAAAACATTCTGAAGTTTCTGATTTTCAAGACGAAGAGCATTACATTCTTTTTCTAAAGTTGTCTGCGAAGCAGCTTTGTCAGAACCCAAATGCTTGCTCAGAATTTCGCAAACATTAGACTTGATGGGATCAGTGGAAGACTTCTTGCCATCATCTAGAATCTCAGATAAAACCTTGAAAGCAATATTTATCCCTTCCACGGTCTCTTTCGACAAAGAGGAACTTAGGAAGAGAACTGGTAGAGATAGAAGGTTGAGAAACATTCTCAATGGGAAGAGAAGAGGCTTCATTCGCAGAAGGAACCACAAGGGGAGTTTCAGTCATAGGAAGATCAACTGGAGAAATGAAATCAGAGGCACATTCTCGCGAGTTGGAGATAAAGGTTTATCTTGCGAATATATCGCAGGAGATTTGGAAAAAGATGAAGTCAGAGGCAGCGTCTTCATGAATTGGAGATAAAGGTTTATCTTGCGAAGATGTCGCAGGAGATTTGGAAGAAATGAGTAGATGGAAGGGAACAGTAGTTGGAACAGCCTTGAGGTGGCGAGATTTCTTGTGAGGTCTATGAAGATCTTTATCACCCTGCGAATTACAATCTAGATAAGAAACAGAGGCAACAATATTGTTATTAGAAAAAGATAGTGTTTCTTACTACCTTCTCATTCGCACACTTCCTTTTATGAACGACAACTTTATGCTGTGATTTGGGATGTTAAGATTCTGAACTGAAATTTAGTGTTGGAAGCCGCTTTTGCTGAAATAACAAGAGTATGGGAATCACATAAACACATCACATAAGAAAATAAACAAGATCAATTTCAAATGTATCAATTTCAGCAAATTTATAAGGAAAAAAAGAAGACTAACCTTGATGAATCCATGAAAGATGATAGCAGGGAAATTATCTTGAAGAAGATCACGAACTATGAAGATCTAATTTGAAGATGAAAAGAATTTAAAAGATTGCAGAAGAAAGAATAAAACTGCAACAATGGAGTTTGTGAAGAACGGTGAGTTGCGAGAGAATAAAAGAAAGAAGAAGAGGATGAAAGAATATATATAGAGGGAATTTTTCCTCGAGAAAATAAACATGGTTAATACGGAAATATTTAAGCGGTTAAAAAGTAACGGTTACAAAAGACGTGTCGAGAAATAAATGGAAGAAAGAATACGTGTGATAAATGCAGAATATGAGAAAATAAGCGGTTGCGGCATTTCTCACATCATTTTCTACTTTGCAGAGAAGATATGAGAAGAGGCAAGATGTAAGACCAGAATCTCGCAACAGTTATGTCTCAGCAAAGTTAATAATGGTATCGCACAGAAGCGTCGCAGAACAATTTCGGAAACAACATCAGCAAGGATCATGAGAAAGATGTGATAAACTCGCGAAGATTAGAAAGCTTGCGAAGTCAACATTTGTAAGGTTGCGAGAATATCGCAAACCATATCCGAAAATAAAGGACAGATTAGCTGTCATCCACTAGGTATTTCCCTTATAAATAGTCATTCGAGTTGTAAAGGAGAGAGAGATCTTGTTTGAGTGAGAGACAAGTAAATAGGAGAGAGAAAGTTGAGAGCATAGATCATTCTTGATTTCTTTATTTTCCTTGTAAGAATATTCAGAAACTAATCAATAAAATTAAGAGTGTAAACCTAAAAATGAGCTGATCAATGATAAAATCATACGAGGGGTGTATTATAGGATTTCCTGCAATTACAACTGTTTGCCATTGTCAGAGATTATGGCGGCTGGTATCCCGAACCTGCAGATGATTTGCTCGAACAAGAATTTAAAGACATCTGTATCCCTAATCCTTGCCAAAGTCGTTGCTTCCACCTATTTGGTGAAATAATCCGTAGCTACGATAAGGTATCTTCTTTTTGATGTCCCCTCTATCAAGGGTCCAACAATGTCAACTCCCCATTTGGCGAATGGCCATGGGTTGATGACCGAGTTAAGCTTAGTCGATGGCGCTTTCATCTTCCTAGCATAGCGTTGGCATCTTTCACAACGCCTTGCTACATTCTTCGCATCTTCGTCCATGCTTAGCCAATAGTATCCTTCCATTTTGGCTATGATTGCCAAAGACCTTCTTCCGTTATGATTGCCAGCTTCTCCGCTGTGTATATCATACAATATCCTTTTACCTTCGATTTGTGAGAGACATCGCATCAAAGGTACAAGAAATGACCTTATATACAGTATCACATCTCGTAGGCTGTATATTGCTGCTTTTGATTCGAGTTTTCGAGCTTCTTTGACGTCTGCAGGTAAGGTACCTTTATCAAGGTACTGGTGAATTGGGATTCTCCAATCGTCCTCAGCTTCGTCTTCATTGCTTTCATCTGACATGGGTTGATCTTTATCAGAATCACCAACTTCGTTATCTGGCTCTCCCATCGCTTCATCTTCTTTTTCTTTTTATGCTTCCCTCATGGCCCTTGTTTGGACGGCTAAGGTTTCTTCAGTGTCGGAGGTTAGTCCTTCTATCGAAGGTTCATAAATTCTCCCAATTTGGACTGAGGTAGTGTTTCTGTCTCTCAACATTGATGATATAAATGCCAAGGCATCTGCGTGTTTGTTATCTTTTTCGCAGATATGTCTGAATGTGACCTTGTTGATCTTTGACGCATGCTCATGTTCTATCTTTAGATACGAAGATAGTATCGGATCCAGAGTTTGGTATTTGAGCTCTATTTGTCTAATGACCAATTGCGAATCACTAGTCAAACGGACATCTGATAAGCCCAGCTCCTGTGTTAAGCGTAGGCCGTGTATGACTGCCTCATACTCCGTGATGTTGTTAGTGTATTGTTCGAATTCTAACCTGAATGCATAGATGAGTCGGTCTCCAGTAGGGGTTGTTATCACGATCCCTATACCTGCGCCTTCTCCGTTGGAGGAGCCATATACGAATATCTCCCACCTTCGTGAGTTCCGTGGTTCCAAGAGATCCTATGGTTCCAGCTTGTCTTCCTCCATTCCTGGGATGTCGTCTATCTCAGCTTCGTCATTCAGAGGTAGGTCTGCCAAGAAGTCTGCTAAGATTTGTGATTTCTCTGCTTTCCTGGTTTCGAAGATTATGTGAAATTTTTTGATCATGGCATTCCATTTTGCCACTCTTCCAATCTTCTCCGTGCTGTCGAGGATTTGAGTTATTTGAGCCTTCGTGAAAACTCGGCTGGTGTGTGCATCGAAATATATTCTTAGCTTTTGTGTTGCCACTACTAAGGCATATATGAGTTTTTCCACCTTGGTGTAGTTACGCTCCGCTGCACTGAGTGTCTTGCTGATGTAGTATACGGGCTTTATCGTTGCCCTTGGCCTCGTACCAACACTGCGCTCACAACGTAGCTTGTTGCTGCTAGGTATAGTGTGAGTATTTCTCTTGGCTCCGGTTTCTGCAAGATGGGTACTGATACTAAGTATTCTTTGATCTTGCGAAAAGCTTGTTCGCACTCTTCGGTCCATGTGAACCTTCTTCCTTTCCTTAGTGTGTCAAAAAATGCTTTGCATTTATCTGATGATCTTGATATGAATCTTCCCATGGAAGCTAAAATTCCATTTAGCTTTTGCACTCCTTTTAGGGTTTGCGGAGATGGCATCTCTATTATTGCTCTGACCCTTTCAGGGTCTACTTCGATTCCTCTCTTGGTGACCAAGTAACCCAAGAATTTTCCTGAGTAACTCCGAACGTACATTTTTCCGGGTTCACCTTCATGTGGTAGCTCCTCATGGCTTCAAATATCTCCCTTAGGTCCGAGAGATGGTTTTTTGCTTCTTTGCTCTTGACGAGCATGTCGTCTACGTAGACCTCCAGTATTTTGCCTATCCATGGCTTGAAGATTTTGTCTACTAATCATTGGTATGTTGCCCCAGCATTTTTTAGTCCAAAAGGCATCCTTTTATAGCAATACAGGCCTCGTGGGGGTAAAGAACGCAGTATGCTCCCGATCTTCTTCCACAAGGTCTATTTGGTTATAGACTGAGTATCCATCCATGAAGGATAGCCTTTGGTGGCCTTCGGTTGCATTGACCAGCTTGGTAAATATTTGGCAGTGGGTAGCTGTCCTTGGGGCACGCCTTGTTGAGATTGCTAAAGTCGATGCAAATGCGTACACCTCCATTCTTCTTAGGAAAAATGACCATGTTTGATATCCAAGTGGGATATTTGACTTCTCGTATGGATCCAGCTGCAAGTAACTTTTGCAACTCCTTTTCCACCCCTTCGTGGTAGATGTCTGCCACTTTACGTATGCGTTGTTTGAACGGTGGTATCTCCGGTCTGAGCCGAAGGTGGTGTGAGACCAAATTCGGATCGATTCCCGGAATGTCTTCCATTGACCATGCGAAGACATCTGCGTATTCTTTTAGTAGCCTTTGTAGTTGCATCTCCTCTTCTTCATCAAGCAAAGTTCCGATGTTGAGCATCTTCGGTTCTGCCTCCGTCCCGATGTTGATTTTCTTTGTTTGTTCTACCGGTGAGCAGATTTGAGGAGTGCTTTTCTGTAATTGTCATTTGGTGGAGACATCTGCGCCTGGAGTGGCGGAGGTGCTTGTCTCCGGGTCTGAGACGGCTTTGGGTACTGAGGAGGCTGCGTCCTTTACTTCCTTGGTATTTGCTTTACGTCTCTTTATTTCATGCTGTTGAGTAGCAGTTCTTTCTTCGTGGAGTCTGATTTCCGCTAGATTGCATAGCCTTACGTCTTGCTGGTCGCCTTTGATTTCCATTTCACCCATAGGTGTAGGAAAGCGTAGGTACTAGTGATACGTCGAAGCTGTTCCTCGCTGTCGATGGACCCATAGTCTGCCCATGATTACGTTGTAGGGTGAAGGTGCGTCCACCACACAGAAGTGTGTAGTGGTTACTAAGGGTCCTGCGTGTACCTTCAAGACAATTTCTCCCTTCGGTCTTGAGACTGCTCCATTAAAACCATATATTGTGCAAGTGGAAGAATCCATTTGTTCTGATGTCAAACCCATGCGTAGGTAAGGTTCGTAAAATAACACATTTAACGAACTGCCCCCATCCACAAGGACCTTCGTAACGTTCCATCCATGTATTGAAAGAGTGATCACTAGTGGATCGTTGTGCATTTCAACCTCCTGGTTGACGTCCTTTGTTGAAAAGGTTAATGGCGTAGCCATCCAGTCCTCCCAAGTGCTAGTGGGTGGTCCACTTAGCTTGAACACTTCATGGGATTCAATCTTCTTTCTGTTTCGAGCTAACTCGAGGATATCTTCGAGCATTTGTTCTTGACCTCCGCTGGAGAAGGTGATCATGTTGATGTATTTGCCATCCTGAGGTAGTTCTACCCTTTTCTTTGGGATCTCCTCAGTCTCCGCTGGATGCAGTTGTACGTACTCCATGAATTTGCCTTCGTCGATGAATCTTTTGATCACGTTGCGCAGGTGGTAGCATGTATCAATAGTATGTCCGTAGTATTGGTGGTACGCACAATACTCCTTAGACTCCTTTGTCTTTTCTGGCTGCTTTCCCTTAGTATTAGGGTAAGGAAAGCCTGGCTTTGCTCCCTCCTTGCTTAGGATGTGAGAGAAAGTTGTGTTTAACTTTGTGTAGACCTTATCCGTAAATTCTTCTCTTCCTTTGCCTCGTTTTACATCTCCGTGCTTCTATTGCTTGTCTCGAGAATTGGTTCTGCCCCCGGCTTCGTTTTGTCACTTTGATACCTCCGGAATTGGTTCCAGAGAGTTAGTTCGTTGCAGATCCATTGTTGCCTTTGCTTTTGCCATGGGGTTGTCCTTCTGGATTTCTTCGAGTCTGATGTAACGGTCCTGGACAACCCTGATCTCGCCTTCGGAATCGAGGGCTCTGTTGTGAAGCTCCACGAAGATGGCTGAGGATCTATCAAGTCCGTACTTATAGCAATTTATGCTAATTTTTGGATTGACTTTTCCAATTGCTTGGCATGTCTTTTGCCACCTGTCTGTGTACTGCATCAGCGTCTCCCGGGGACCGATAGCTAAAGCAAATAGCCTATCCAATCCCGCCTTTGTTGATTTGTTGTACATGTATGTCTCCAAAAATACTGTAGATAATTGCTCGAAGGAGTCAATTGAGTTTGCTGGTAATTTGTCATACCAGGCCAGTGCTGATCCCGTCAAGCTTGCTGGGAAGTACCTACAAAGTACCACCTCGTTTCTTTCCCAATGGGCAAGGACATGAGTGTAATACCGTCGGTGGGCTGAGGGATCTGAGGTACCGTTGTATGCTTGGATCGTAGGTACCGGGAATTTCGTAGGGATGGTTTCCCTCAAAATGCGAAAGGATAGTGGTGACGTGGTTGCCTCCTGTAGTACTTATTCTAGTCTTGCGCCTGCGTGGCCAGTTTTTAGGCCTTGGATTTCCTTCTGCATTTTCTCCATTTGCTCCATGGCCATGTTCACATTGTGAGCATCTTTGGAAAATGCTTCTTCGTAGTAGGTTTGAGAGGGCTTGTATGTTGAATACGTTTCATCTGGATCATGGTGCGCTCTCCTTGCTTCCTTAGGCTGATTCGCCTTTGGTGGTTTGAGATCCACCCTTCGTCTTCCTGAGATAGCCCCATTTTCACGCCTCAGTTGTGGAGGGTGAGTTTGGGAACCTTCGACTTGTATGTCTAACATACCTTTGAGGTTCTGCTTCTCTTGGGCCATCTCGTGCATTGCATCTTCGTTTTTCTTGTTACGGAGTAACAAAGATGTTATTTGTGCCGCCATTTGGTCTTCGTTGTGGGCTCCACCCCCTGAGGAGTGCTGCCTGCTGGATCTTCAGAGTTTTACACTCCTTCCTCTATAATTGGTGCGTCTAGATCTATCTGAATTGGAGTTAGGATTCCCAACCCTTGCCCCGTAGGAGATAAGGTTCTGGGTAACCTTGCGTTGGCCGCAGGTGGCTTTGTAGGTGTAGCATGCTCCGATAATGGCATGTCGTAGATTGGTTGAGCTCCTGATGTTTGCCCCATACCTTCAGCAGGAATAGGCGATTTGTTAGCAACTGTTCTTCTTGCTATTTCGCTTTGTCCGTCCTATGCTTCATTCCTTTGGTTTGCTTGAGACGTCTTTTGGGATCTCCCTCTTGTGATAGCTGGTCGTGAGCTTTTTGGTACATCAATTGGTTTCTGCATGCCTTCGGCTTTGGTTATCCCGCGGTTATAGAAAAATCGAAGAAGTCTTCTACTTGGGTACCTTCGTTAAAAGTAGCTGTTAATGCTCTGACACAGAAGACTGTTAAGTAGATTTTACAGAAAAAGAACTGAAATAATGTTTTTGACAGACGGGTATTAAATGCTTATGACATCCTTGGAAAATACAACCTTAAAATGTCGAAAACCAATGAAAAGGGGGGTGTCAGATCTTGCGAAAAACAAGGTTATTAAATGCGTTGGAAGATCTTTTATCCTTAAAATTTTACTGAGATTCCTCTGTCAGTCAAAGGTTCTCAGATCTAAGATGCGCTTTGTTTCAGAAAGGCTTTTTTAGTATAAAACAAACATTTTGGCATTTTGTGAGTATGTTTTTTGAAAGATTTGTTGTGGATCTGTAATGAGGCACGTTTTTAGAGGCTATGAACTCAAAAACATACACAAATAATGGATGAACGAATCACTAGAGAGTGAAATTCATCGGTGAAACACAGATCCCTTCGTTTCAGAAGATGTATAAGTAAAATGTAAAACTCTGCCTAAACTCAGGTTCGTGAGCAAAACACGGTGGGCGCCAAACTGTGACTACTTGTTTTCCCGTAGTCTACGCAATGTATACAGCTCTGAGGATCTGATACTAAGTAGTATTGATACCTCCGTTAACCGATATTGCCAAGTAATAAATGATATCTAAGATCACAATAACAACGAAGAACACAAGTATAATGTAAAAACTTCTAAGTTATCATGAGACACAAGAGTTTTACGTGGTTCGACATTTGTCTACATCCACGGGGTAATGAGTGCTTGTTTTTGTATTAAGTTGTGGTGGTTACAAAGATCTTAAATGCTTCCCAAAGTAATAGAGAGAACTCAAGTGGAAGTAAATACTTAAGTTCTAAACATTAAAGAGGTATAATCTTAAGACTAGATCTTCTCTCCTAGACATTGAATGCCCTTAGTTTGTTGGTGAAGCTTGATATTTATAGCCCCTCTTGCTCCAGGTATATCTTTGCTTCCTATGGGTCCATCATCTGATGATATACCTTTCGTACCAATGGTACCTTCGTCCACCGCGTACTTTCTCCAGTTATATTTCGCCACCTCAGCAGGCCCACGTTCCTTCGGGAACTACCCAACCTTAGTACAGGTTGTACTTTCGTTCACCGCCAGCTTCCTCCAATCGGGTTCTGCCACGCTTTCTCTCTCCACGTGCCTAGATTCATGCGTGTAGATAAGAGATTTGAGCATTTAATGCTGATTGGATGCGTCATCTACCTATGTCCCCTCGCCAGCTGACTCTATATATACTAGGATTCTTCCTTCTTTATCTTGACCGTTCATGCCTTCTTTCTTGGGATGAGATAAAGTAGATCTGCGGAGGTATCCCTTATTACTCAGGCTTCTCTGTTTAGTGAAGGCTACACAGTTAGGTATATATGCGGCCACTAAGATCGTGACACGTGCTCCACAGAATATTGGTGTTCAGAACTGCCATGAATCACTGCCATCAACCAACTGCAAGAGCAAACCACGATGCTCAAGTCCAACACGAGTTGCATTCTTCTCTCCTCCATCAGGTAACAGCACCAGAAAATCAACGATCATTACAGAATGACCATCGCCAGCTCGAGCTCTTCATACATCACTTCCATCACGTAAACACTGCCATGACAGACTCAAGTTCACCAACTTCCATTATCATTTCTTCAAACCCACAGACTCGAATCCTCTCCATCTATCCATTTAAACTCGAGTTGTTCTTCATCAAAAAACACACCCATTAATCATCTTCTCCTTGCTCGTAAACTATCAATCACCGACAGAAATCGTGATCATCATCATCTCCATGAAAATCTCCAATCAATGTTGAGAGGTACATCCACTCCGCTGCCCATATCGATCTTCATTCAGTCATTGCCAATTCTTCATTTTCTCGAGCACAAACACCACTGCCATTAATGTCAGCAACACCAGTCGTCATCATCAACTTTGATCATCACCGGCATCAATGGTAGGCGAAGGTATTATCCCTGTACAGAAAAACAAAACCCGTACCCATGTTTCTTCTCCACATTGTTTTCGAAAGAACTCATCATCATCAAATATCCAGGACACCTATTGTTAGCAGCGTCACACAGTTGACCAGAAATCTTGTCGAGTACATTGTGTTTAAAGGGGAAGACGGTGGCAACCCTGAGTAATAAGCCAGGCGCCCTCAACACCGAAGTATGCCTTGTTGAACTGTCAGTTTCGTAGAACCGACAAACCTAACTTCTCGTTTTGCCCATAACTTCTTCATACGACGTCCAAATGACTCCATTATTTCTTCATTGGCTTCGTCTCTCTGTTCTCTTCAAGATAACAAGAATCAATCTTGTCCTTGGACAAGTTCTACCAGGTATTTGGCCCTTCTCCAATTGTACACTTCACTTTGTGTCTCTTTTCACTTCTTTTCGGATGATTCACCTAACGAAAGACAAATACAAGAAAACAAACGTAATATACAATAATTCGCAAGAATATAAGCTATTACTAGGATGGAATTGACACCAAATATATGTGAAATATTCATTTATCGAATTCCCCCACACTTGGCTTTTGTTAGTCCTCGAGCAAACTAAATACAACAACTCCATTTCGTTGAGCACACGGTTACACTTAGCATGTGCAACAAGCCTTTAAACCCCTAGGTGTCCCTAGTGGACGAGTTATAGTCTCGTGAGGGATTAAGAGAGGTATACCCATAACACCTACTCCAACTTCAAAGTTTTTCAGCTTCCCAAGCATCCAAAGAGCTATGAGGACATAGAGTTTCTGCATGCTAGTAATAAGAAGTTAGAATTAGAAATACCAAAGAACATATTTTCATTCTTAAATGTTGAGTGAGAAATAACCACACCATAATGAGAGAACTTGTGTTTGAGAGAGATGAATAAGAATTTCGCCTCAACTTCTGCCTCACTTAAAAGGATTTTATGATAATTTCACTCAATAAGACGGCTTTTTTATGGGTCTCACATGTGCGCAGGTAGGAATGAAGAGAGAAATCCTACACACGTTGAATGGTGGGAAGAAAACCTTCCGAATTATTTCTGGAGACCCCACAAGATCGTGGGAAATAAAAAATCTTTTTCTGATGATCTATAAGAAAGCAAAATCAATCACTATTGCGAGGATGGGAGTACTTACCACCTTCACATCGGATCGACAATGATGATAGCGCTACTCTCACAGCATCCAATAGAAACGTCTTCCTTCCTTCGGCTCGTCTTCTTCATCTTCTTGGTCTTCGTCTTCGGTCTTCAACTATTGATGATAAACTCTTGAACTTCGTAAAACTTTGACAATTTGTAATTCTTTTCCTCAAATTCCTTGTTGCTTGAAACTTCCTTATAGATTTTTCTTCCTTCCCCACGGCCTTATTAAATTATTAAAAACAACATAACAAAAATTTTATTGTCTCATTTTTATTTTTTTATTTTTTTGTGATACAAGAAAAATAATACAAAAATAACAATGGGAATAGCCATGGGTGAAGTACTTTACCGCTTGATTCTTCACAACTTGTATTGTCTTCGATATCATAAACTACAATAATTCTCATCTTTTGATTTTATTTGCGCTTGTAATAAGTCTTCATACTTAGTATAGAATTCCGCTCGTTACTTGTAAGTCTTCAACATGTATATAAAAATCTATTCAAACTATGTTGCTTTACTTAGATATGAAATTTTCTCTTACTCGTATTGTTGCTTGTAAACCTCAAACGTCTTCAACTTTCCTTGGAGAATTTGATGTAGCTCCACTTGTTGATGATGATGGTGTTTCTATGGACATGTTGTTGACGAGAGAGAGAATGGTGTTAACTGCAAATCAAACTACAAGAAGGTGGTTTTCATCTATAGACGTCACCCTCATAATTGAAAAAATTAGCACTCAAGAGCAAAGAGTAGTGCTTCTATTGGTGGGAGGTTGGGTAGCTCACCATTCTACCCGGAATTAACGTACGGTGACACACACTCAAAAGAAAGATTTTTAGTCAGCTACTAAGAAAAATTGCTCTGGTGCCTCTGTTGATTTGAAAATATGTAGTCTCCACTAATGATTGATCAACAACTCTAATAATACATTTCTCCCTGCTTCTCGTTTGCATCACCGACATGATTAAATCCATTATTAGCACTCTAACAAGCAATACATGGATATAATACGTGTATATACATGGAGATGGGAAAACCAAAAGACATCTGTTTTGGGCCGCACACCCATGGACTGCAAGCCCTACAACATTAATAACAAAACAATTAAATTGTTTAGACCGTAGACAAAATTACATTTACTTACTAAGATATTTTTCAAAGTACACTACGATTTTCTTTTCAAACCATGAACAGACTATGTTAGCTAGCACTTACAGACTTATATTAGTCTAATTGTTCAACTGCGTCTTGCAATTAGATTATTTCTTGAATAGAGTCAGTAACTGAATCAGGAAGTTGTTATGGCTTCCATGCACCTAGATAATTATTTAACTTTCTTAATCTCTTGCGAGACATATTCTTGATGCTTCTTTTTGTCCTTGGTGACCTCCTCGAGATTATCTTTTCATAACCTGAGTTCAGCAATATAATTGTAGTTAGCATTCAAACTTTGAGATTAGCAAGTAGATTTTTGTATCAACTTAGGTTGTTAGTCCCACTTATTTGTGTCAACACTTCAGTTTTTTAGGATCAACTACTATTGTTGATCCCATTAATTGGATCAACTTATATTGTTGATCCTATTTTATTGGATCAACCTATTGTTGTCGGCACCATTTTTATGGGATCAACTACTATTGTTGAAGATAAAACAATTGCATACAAATTTGAAAAAATTAGGGTAAATAAACTGCATCTAAGCAAACTAGACATATCAATTCCACTACAGTAAACATGTAGGCATACTCAAAATATTAAGTTCTCTGAACATTTTATGTTGTTCCTCCGTCATCCACTTGGGTTAATCGAATTTTCAACTACTGTAAATTAAATTCTCACCTTCAATGCACAGAATCACATATCTAGGTAGATATTATACATAAAAGATATAGATTCGTCACTTTTTTCAAAGCCAAATACTTCTGATCCTGCAAATTTTGAATCCACCATCAAGAGAAACTTTCAAAACTAGGACAATAATAAAAACCCGTAAATAAAATTCCATCATTTCTCTCACTCATATAAAGAAGCTAATTAAATCTTGATTGGTATTTCCTTTGGATTTGTGTGGGTTGATATAAATCTAAAAGATATTTCAAATTGATTGTTTTACTTTGTTGACTGTTTGTTCCCTATAAATCTAAACCACGCCATTCGAGATCTTTAGTATTAGATTGATACTTTATTCTCAACCAACGTACATAAATGCCGACATATATAACGATCTGAAAAAATCTTCCCAAACATCTTTACAATCAAAGTAAGAATGTGCGAATCCTTGAAAAGAGACCAAAACAAAATTGAAACGAAGATGAATTGAATTAATTTAAGTGAAATCAAATGAGGCGTTTATGAAAATCTTAATTACTGCATAAGTAGTGTTGTATGAGCTAGAGTAAGCATGCGAGAAATAGAAGAACAACCCTTATAATGACGAACATAATCATTTTATTGGATACCCGTTGGGTAGACCCGATAAATACCCGGTAATAATCGGTTCCTTATCGGGTCTACCCTACGGGTTCAAAAACTGTTAATGTGTACCATATTAGGACCGGAACTAGACTCGGATCATCCATTGATAGTCCTAACTTGAACATTGCCAAAGGCATTCCAATTCCAGTTATTCACGCATTATTTTAGCTTCAATTTACTTCATCTGACCAACTATTTGTAACTAATTGAAGAAGATTTGGACGATGTATCCATATTTTTTGAAATCTCGTAGGAGCATTTGTTGGTCTAAGAACACTTATATATACACCCTCGCAATAAAGGTGCATGGTCATATACCATTCTCAAACCTACTTTATAACCCCAGTCACCATATAATTGTAGTCGCTGCTGATTAACGACCACTCTATTTATGTTTTCCCATGCTGACAATTTGACCAACAGTGATCCAGACCATATTTAGGAGCTTGAAGTAATTCACAATTATTTAAACAATTTGTGAAATCTAACATTGTTGCTTTATTTGGAGTCCTTTTTAGAGCATTTCTCGGCCGAACTCGCAAGTGTTGCTATCTCAAGGTTGTTGTCAAATTTAGTTGATCAAAACTATATCTTGATTTCTAATCTACATTTTAGTCATGTCTCTGATTAGGATATAAGTGTGTAGTTGAGTATCGTACTTCAACGACGTTCACCATTTGAAGAAGAATATCAACTAAAGACTTTGAAAGAACTTCATTGATAAAACGTATATGAAGACTGGACCATTCATATTTACTCAAATTCATCATTATATTTATAAGACTAAGTGTACTTTAAATTATAGCACAATACAAATTTCGAACCTAGTTTATCTTGTTGAATATTTTTCTCGAAATATGAATTAAGCTAATGGTCAATCATTTACTTGATAAATTTAGTTAAGAACAATTTATTGTTTATTAAACTAGATTATAATTCGAGTTAATCATGCGGAAATAACCTGGAACATTTTATGTGATGTGTAATATTATCATTAATGTTATTCAGGGATGTTTCGAATTGATTATATAATCGTTTGAAAATAACTTGGAACAAAGATTTGTGTAAGATTATCATTGATGTTATTCAAGGATGTTTCAAATTGATTATTGAGAATTATTAGAACTACTGAAATCTGGATACAGGGAAAATACACGTACTGGTGTAACTATTATACGTGGTTACGGATCAGCGATACACGTACCCAATACATGTACCGGCGTAGGTCTAGGTTCGGTTACACACCTTGGTAAACATACCCGGTATGCATACCAAACTGTCTGTACTCGTGGAAACTAGGGTGTACTATACCATTTTAAGGGATTAGAAACTCAAATTAGCAGCGACACTAGTACCGTTTCTAATTTTTATGTTGTTAATTTCGGTAGATAATTTTTCACAATGACAGATTGTTGTTGCGAATTTTGCAACCACAATTATTATGTTGCGAATAACAACTGTTGTGTGCTCAAGCATGCAAAGTGCGCGTGTGGTCAGGAATACTAGGATTAATTTTTACGCCCAAGTCAACCTTCATTCAAGTTTTTTTTTCCGCCCTTTAGCCATATCTACCCTATATCCTTTCCTTATCGAGTTTTCCTTCTCATTTTTTCTCAGGCACATACCTCGTGTCTCATTCATCTTCTTTCCACAGAACTGAAGCTCTGAAGAACTTCATATCTCTTTCAATCTAAAACCATTGAAATCAACATCTAAGGTACTTAAGAACCTAAGAAGAAGATCCCACTTCGTGTTTTTCTTTCGGTTCGACCTTTCTCACTTTATTCTTCTTATCTTGCTCCTCCCCCTTCTCACTTTTTTCTGTTTTTCTTTTGAGAATCATAGAATCATAAACAACATAATTTCCTCCTTGGAGAATCAACACCATCGTCAACAACACCATCAATATATAACATCGTCTTCTCACGATTTCTTTTTCTCATTCTACCGAAGGCTCAGAATCTTCCAACAGAGGAGGTAATAATCAGATATTATTTTTGATTTTTTGTACCAGATTTATCTAATTCATGTGTTGTTTTTGCGGTTGATGGGTGATACTCGTTTTTCTATGATTTATTTGATGCATGATCATCAAGTTCTTTTATGACTACGGATTTAGGTTTTCATATATCTAAAAAAAATGTTTCACTAGGGTTTATAGGTTCTGAAATTAAAGCTTCGATTGTGTTTAATTTCTAATGGCTTAATTTGTTTTTACCAAACTCGAACTTCATCGAAAAGTGAAAACTATAATTTCAATTGTTAGTGTTAATATCAATTGAGGTGGTGATGTTGTAATTTGAACCCTATTTAGCAATTCGGCGGTTGGCAAAAAATCGATGCGGCAAAAGTGCGTGCATTATTCGTTTGAGCAAAATGTAAATTTGGTCAATTATGCAGTCAATAATGCGGCATTCAGTGAAAATTCAGAAATGCGTTAATTCGCGTATAATGCGTTTTCCATATATGAATCCGCCACTAAAAATTCGACATATAATAAATAATGAGAAAGGACTTTTTAGTATAGATTTGCTATTTAAATATCTATAGATATAAAAAAATGTGGTCATATAATCACCAAATGTTCAGTGGCTCAGTGGTTTGGAGTGATTCCAGGTGATACCGTGGTCATGGGGTCGATTCTCCTCATACACAAATGTTTTTGAATACAACATGGGAAGAGATGGGCCAAGTGAGCTGGCGAATTAAAGCATCTGAATATTTCAGGAATTCGAATTATTGTGAATAAATCGGACGGGGAATAAAACTCGCGAATTCTGACGGGTCAATAAAATGCGTGGCGGGAGCGCGTACAGTTACAGTTCGTTTGTTCGTTACGCGAATTATTGGCAGAATTGCTAACTAGGATCGAATTATTGGCAGAATTGCTAACTAGGATCTGAACTTTATTTTTTGTTGTATAGATGGTTTTGGTTTTAATTTCAGTTTTTGAGTTAAGATTTGAGTAGTTATTAAATTTCTTCACATCTGGTTGCGACGATTTTCTAGGGTTTTTGTTATATTTTTTGGGTATTTATAAGTAGATACAATCATTTTTGATCAGAGATTTGCATGGTCCATTTTCATTTGGATTTTGTTTCAATATATCTTTGTCCAATGTGATCATTTAGATATCAGATTTTGAAGTTTATGTTTAGTTTCTAGGCGATGATTTTCTTCTATACAGTTGCATATCTCTGTTTATTATGAATTTGATTGTGTTTTTTCAAGTACCAGTAAAAGTAGTCCAAAATAGAAGTAATAAGAAACGTAGATCGAAAAACATATGTTCTTTGAGATGCTTACCGATTACCTGGTTCTTTGGGACGAAAAAAAAACAGATATTTCCTTCTCTCTTTCTTTAATCACCAGTGACTGGTATAAGAGCCGACAAAGAAGTATTATTCCCTCACCTATTAACTCTTAAGATTCTCCCAAGTTATTACAATTTCATATGTATTAACATTGTTTTCTGTCTTGATATCTTACAGATAATTGACCATTTGATTCAGACCGGAGACAGTGAGTTTCGTGTTCCTTGCTATTTTTTATTTTGTATTCTGAGAATCGTTTAAATTGTAGGTCGATGGATGGGTATGTTGTCATTATCCTTATTTTTCTTTTTGAATAAGTAGAATTGCACTTTTACACATTTTATGTTTTGTGGAGCACATATGTCCTGCATGTCCCTCTCCTTATGACAAGGAAAAAATTGCAGAGAATACAATGAGATTTGAAAGGTGATTGTTTTATAGCATTTGCACACACTTGTATACATACTTTTAGCAAGCAATTTTCTGTAAGGTTGGGGATGATCATGATGTGCTTACTTGAAAACAAATCAGTGACCGATAAAAATTCAGATAGAAGATTAAAGCCACATAAGGGGAAGCCTAAATCATCTCATGGAAGGAAGAATCTTAGCAACATCGGAGTTATTCAGAGGAACCTAGTATACATAATCCTAGGTTAGCAAATACGGATGTGTGTATATCATTTTCTCCTCTCCACATCAAAATATGATTGAGTGGTTCAGCTTAGATAGTCTTTCCCCTACATCAGTATTTTCTTAAGTTATTGAGTGGGTTTTGGTGTTTCCAATCAGTTTGGTCTGGCATTTGCATTGGTTTTATTAGTGTTATGACGTGTTTTTATGGTTCTGTGCATATTCTCCAATTGCAGTTTCCACTTCATTTAAACCTATATATGCAATCCATCATTACAAAACCTACATCAACACCATAATCCGCAATTTCTTCAGCTATTCTATCTGGCTGCACTGCCTTCATCCAAGAACAGTGACAACGACAACAAACTAGCACAACTACTTCCATTTGAGTCATGACTACAACAGCGAGAACACCATCTTCGTGCAAAGTTCCTAGCATGCATCTAAGATCATTCACAATCTGTCCAACAACACCTTTGAGTTTCAACAAAACTCACATCAATCATCATTTAATCCGTTCTTTGAATCTCAGATAACCACAATTACATCCTTGGTCTCATTCCATCTTCTTGGTATTAACAGCTCCAACGCATACTGCATAATCTATCTATTGGCACAACCTTCTCTGAATTCTACCTGAACTAGCAGCAATCTCCATTTCATTTACAGCTTCCGTACCTTAATCTGAACTGCAACTGCATCCCCTCTTAATGCAAATTCATCTACACCAGATCCATTACCAATCTTAGCTGTAGACTACACTTCTTGACATATCTCTGGCACATACAACCACTGCCATTTTCAGCTCATCCACCTGCCAACACTTCCATCATCGCAGTTCAAACCAACTATTGGGTTTCTTCCTTGCTACAACATCTTCATAAACACATAATCCATCAACATGGAAATGAGTTCTCTTGTTCATATGTGCTTGAATTATAAATAACAACTTTTTTTGGCCTTCATATATGTTAACAAATATATCTTGCAGCAGCATGTGCATATGTATGATTGAGCAACTCCGGTTACTAACAACCTGAAGTTTTGCCCAAGAGATATGAAAGACTCCTCGATGAAGATTGCTGCAAATGCATCTGCTGAAATTCAATCTTCTTACTTACTAATTAGTCCATATTTTGTTATTTTTCAATGTCTCTTTCAGTTCATATTAACCAGGCCACCCATCTATTTATGAACCTCAACATAAAACATCATATGCTAGTTACAACTTTTTGGGTCTTCATCACCTCAGTAACTTAGTTGTGATACTTGTGTACAGTTGTTTGTGGGTGAAAACTGTTTCTACTGGTTTTGGTAAATTTGGGTGTGTGGATGAGAAATGAATCTAAACCCTAAACAATGCACTGCACGGGAGTACTTTTGATCCGAGAGATCAATCTGTACAATCCTGGCTTAAACCAAGAAATGGTCGTTCCAGGCTTGCTTCGATCACAAAGTGAAGGAGAAGTATTGGTCTTAGGGAGGGAAGCGAAGAGAGTGTTGAGACCAGAATGGTTAATTCTGAATACGTGGCTTGTTTTATGACTCGTATCAGAAAGTGGAACTGGCTTGCAGAGTGAAAAACTATCAGTTCTTGGTGATTTCTGGATATTATGTTGTTGCCGATCAAAAAACTGTTCTTTGGTGGAAATAGGTGAACCTATTTATACAAGTCGTAATAAAACGTATCCTGGTCTCGTAGGAAGTGAAAACGATTGAGTGATGGAAGAGTGGAGTAACGTGTAACCGTTAGAAATTATGCTTCCATGATGAAGGAAGTGGATCCGTTTACACCATTATTTCTTGCCATCATTAACCGTCCCACTTCATGACACTTTCCTGTAACGTGCGTATTGCACGCCGCACGCTGTAAAACGCTTGACCAATACCCTGATGAGTATCCCCCAGTTTGTCACATGTTTGATGTCTCGAGTGTTTTCGTGGAAAACATGTAGCACTTTTCTACGTGTGGCAAGCCAAAATCAAGAGTCTTATCGCAGGAAAATAACATGTGATGCCATTAGGCTCGTCTTGGCTGGTCTCCTAAAACTTTCCACAAGTCCGTCAGTTCGGTGGAGAACTTGGATGGCTGAGATTGTATCTCATGAGGAAGGGTAGTCGTTGATTATGACTACCTTCTGTTGGCGCCTGGTAATGGCACAGTGGCGTTTTTGGTGTATGCCAGTGGCACTGCGACATGACTGGCATAACTCGTGCATGCCAGTGGCACGGTGGTGTAAGTGGCGCCTGGCGTAGCCATGGCCACTAGATTTAAGCGGCTGGCGTAGCCATGACCACTAGATTTAAGCCGCTGGCGTAGCCATGGCCACTAGATTTAAGCGGTTGGTCACCTAAAACTTGCCATAAGTCTGTCAGTTCGCTGGCGAACTTGGATGGCTGAGATTGCATCTCATGAGGAAGGGTAGTCGTTGATTATGGCTACCTTCTGTTGGCGCCTGATAATGGTATAGTGGCGCCTTTAGCGCATGCCAGTGGTACTGCGGCATGGATGGCATAGTTCGTGCATGTTAGTGGCACGGTGGGATGGCTGGCATAGTTTGTGCATGCCAGCGGCACGATAGTGCAAGTAGCACATGGCGTAGCCATGGCCACTAAATTTTGGCACATTGGTGTTAGACTCAAATGTGGTGTGGCAACATCAGTTTCAGTGGCCACATCAATCCCAATGCCCTGTGGAACATTATTTTGGCTCGGTTGGCGTAGCAACTTTTCCTAAATTAGGGTTTGGCATGCCGAAACCCTAATTAGCGCATGCGGCATGTGGTCGTGGATGGCCGAGATGATTGTCTCAAACTAAATATAAACCATTTAAGTTGACTAGCCAAGTTGGATGGCTGAGATGATTCACATAAATTTGTGTTAACTCATGAAATTTCGTAACCAGAAAATTCAGATGTGGGACCCTCACTAAAATCGTTGTAGAATTCTCGTACGAACTCGAATTTTGACGGTCCGCCCCTCCATTCTATTCAGAAAAGAATTGCATATCTCCCGGGGAGGGGATATTTAGGTTTTGAGCTCGTTTAGGAGGTGAAAACAGCTCGACAGTGAAACTCAGGAAGAATTCAGGAGGGATTCTGTCAGTTTTCATCCATGACCTAGATCGCCTTTTATGTTGTATCTTTTAGCTCGTTACTCCGATTGATTTGAATTTTTAGTTTGTAATGATAGACATCGATACGAAACTTTTGGCATGTAGCTCATACTAAAATTGTTTACCAAACGTTCCCAGTTGTTTTTACAATCTTTGGGAAGCCAATTCGGCATGGTGACCACTTGACGCAATTCCACCCCTTTTAATATTGTGGAAGGTTTAGAGCAACCTGATTGGTCAATAAAAAGAGGGGCCCGGCCAAGCACGAGTGTGGCTATACTTCTGGTGCACGTGATAGGGTTAACGTAACCTGATTGGTCGATGGGGAATAGGGCCGGCAAGTATGGGCTCAGCCACCACTCATGGGAGTGTGGAAGGTTTAAAGCGACCTGATTGGTCGACGAAGGAGCAAGGGCCAGTTGGATAGCATGGGGCGTGGCCAAGTGGCTCCGTCTGGCCTATGGCATGGCCATGCTTCCTCTCATTGTTGCTCCTTCTCCGCGGATCCTTTATTCTTTGCTTTCTGATTTTGGGTAGGACTTTGCACCTACTAATCCATGGATGATTGTTGCTTACATGTATCAATCGGGATAAATTTCATGTGAACATATTGAGTTGCTCAATAAATACACCAGTGGAGAGGTTGAACACTCATCACTTTACATGGCTCCGTTTCCTTGCAGAGTGACGACACATTAAATGTGAGGTTTTACAATTTTAACCCTGAACTAAAAACCACCATCAACAACAATTTTATCTCCTACTAATACAAAGTTCAGATTAATTGAAGTTTTTTTTTTTTTTTGATATAATCCACTGATGATTCTTAATGTAATGTTTTGTATGTCAATTGAAAGACGTTGTAGTTTGTGTCTCTGTGGGCATGTTGAATATGATTGATTCATAAATGTTGATTAATCAGGCATTGCAAGGAAACTGGATAATTGCAGGGGGGAAATGTGGGGGGAAATGGATTTTGACCAGGTCAATGAAGATTTGACCCTTTTATTAATGTTGCAAAAATTTAGCAACATCGCTGATTTGTTGCTAAATTAGAACCATAACCAATAATATATAGTTTCGGGTATGGGTATTCTTGTAATTGGTTACAGTTTAGCAACGTATGACTTCTGTTGCGAGTAAAAAAATTAGCAGCGACAGCCACCATCGCAACATAGCTTATGCCATTGCTAAAGATTTCGACATGGTGTTTTGCAATGACAGATATCTGTTGCGATCCCGGTCAGGAACATCCAGGCTCTGTTGCTAATATTTAAAAATGATGTAGTGGTAGTACACGTACCAATTATGCGTACTGAAACCTTTTGGATTTTACATGACTTAAGAATACACATACCCGATACACATACCCTGTCAATCTGTTTCACAAACTAGAAGCAATACACGTACCCAGTACACGTACTTACCTAGTCTAATATGTTTCAAATGTATTCAAAGTATCTCTATGAGATATTTTTCATTTGAACAACTCTTTAAAACACGTATAAGACATAATTGACCACCTATTAAGTTATTGTTGTATATCAAGTTAAGCCTAAAGTGTTTAATGAAAATGGCTAAGCTTATTATGTTTGTATGGATAATTTTGGTTAACCGTTATTGAATAAACTCATTATACATGGTTTGGTTACGGTTCATCCTTATCCAAGAATGTATATTCTATTTGTGTTTATCTCAAACTAAACCATCTAACAGTAGAGAACAATTACTTGATTACCAAGTTATCTTAGCTTGAATCTCAAGTCGAATTTCATCTAACGATGAATATTGTTTGCTTGATTACAAATCTATCTTAGATTAAATCGTAAGCAATCTTCGGTATTGAAAGTCTATATAAAGAGAAGCTCAAGCATCTGGAAAAATTTAATCCCGACACTTTCGTGCATCCTAGTTGCAAAATAGAGTCGATTCTCTATTAAACTAACTTTCCAGTTTTGTTGTGGAACATAATTAGGTTTAATGACTTCAAGACTTCGCTTAGGAATTCTTGAAGCCAGGTACGACTATTTTTTTCCTGACCTTGCTACTATTGCTGAGCTTTGTTTCGATAAGTAAGACAATAAAAATCGCAAAGTTTTTCGTCTCAGACTTTGTGATTCCACACGAAATAAAACTAAGAAATTATTCATTGGTATTTAGTTGGTGATTTTCTTGTGAGGTGAATAATAATCTAGGATGCTCTTTGAGAGTTTTAAGTACCAAATTTTGAGGTTTGCTAGACTTTTATCTATTGCAGTGGATTTCCTATTTCACCTGATCGAACGATCGAACGAAAATCAAAATAAGATTATCCGTGGGAGACAGATTGGTTTATAATTCTTCGTTTAGGTTGAAGCAACTTCTAGGCTGTAAATGAGTCAGGCATAAGGAAATCAATTGCACAGAGTCTTGCGAGATTTAAGAGGCATAAGGAGCGTGACTATAACTGAACTACTGTGATGGTGGGTTCGGTCTCTACTACATTCCGATACGAAGTTATTGGTAGTAGGCTAGTGTATTTAGAGTCTTAATACAGTTTGGTGTGCAATCTCTACTAGGTCTTGGGGTTTTTCTGCAGTTGCGGTTTCCTCGTTAACAAAACTTATGGTTCTATATTTATTTCTCTTCCACATTATATTTTGTTTATATAATTGAAATATCACAGTTAGTACGTTAATCAATCAAGTAGGTAAATTCATCCTTGTTTGTTGGATACAACTTGATTGGTCTTAGATATTGACATGTGGAATCGTCTAAGTACTTTCACTATATAATCAGGTTCATGGACTTGTTTCTGTTTACTATTGATTATGAAACAAAGACATATAGACTATGTATACTATTCCTTGATTGAGATTCATTAAGTTGTAACTCTCGGAATTGTATTAGGGTTTAGTTCATACAGGTTATCGAACGAAAAAGTTGTTGGTGTACTACGGTACCCCGGTTTTCGTCATTCCACCAATTTTTTCATCTTGAGATATTACTGCATTAAAATCTCCTAACACATTCCATGGCTTCCTTAGATCACTAGTTAATTCCATTTATGACCATAAGAATCTTCTCTGGACAATTCCAACATGTGCATGAACTCCAGATATTAATACATCACTTATACTCATTATAATCATCTGACTTGAAATTGATACTAGCTGTGGAGTTGCAATGCTTTTATTCCAAAACAACCAAATGTTCCCTTTTTTATTTGAAGAAGAAGAATTATAAATTACCATGCTCTGCATCCCTAATAAATTCAATTTATTACTAAAAAATTCTTAGGTTCTACAATCCATACTGAAGAGGGACTAAATTGATTAACTAATGACCATAACTTATCTTGAGCCCTATATCTTACTAGGCCTCTTATGTTCCAAAATAAAGCTTCATTGTTTGGATGGAGGGAGTTTTGTACCCTATTTCCCTGGATTTTTCCTAAAATTGTACGTATTATTGACATGTGCATGCTTAATCACCTTACTTTGCTCAATTATACTTTTAGAAGCTGAAATACTTGCACTATTAGACATTCTCTCAACTAAATTTGTAACAGTGGCAAAGGTATTAACCATTTCCTTTTCTACAATCTTAGCCCATCATGTTAAAGGAACAATTTCATCTGTGACTTTTCCAATATTTCCATTAACAAATTTTATATATGGCACTATTCTGTATATAATTTTTCTCTGTTATTTCTAAAAGTTTTGATCCTTCCATTATGACAAATTTGTCATCTGATTCATTTTTCTCAGTTGTTAGAGGATTAATTTTTACGAAATTTAGAAACTGCTTCCTCAACATTATTTTTGAAACAAGGTTCTTCAATAATAGAGTGCACAATAAAATCTACTTCCTCTAACACTGAATTCTCATAGATATCAAATGAAAAAACATTAAATGATTTATTTTTTTGAGACTTTTCAGTTTGAAGCTTCTCATTAGATTTAGTCTCTTGAACTTTGTTCTTGTTTTTCTCCACACGACATTCAGTAATCAGATGGCCTACAATTTTGCAAGTATTGCAGAATTTTGGACATTCAAGAATTAACTTATCTTGAAAGAAACCACCAAATTTCGTACCAATCCATATTTTGCTGGGAGTAGATTGAGCAAAATCCACTTCAACCAGAACATTTGCATAATAACTCATTTCCATTTTCCTATAGCTGCATCAATCTTGACTGGAGTCCCAATTTCTTTGCAGATTGTAAATAGATCTTTTCCCTCCAAATCCAAACCCAAACCCAAACCCAAACCCAAACCAAGAAATCTAACCCATACTAGAGCTTTTAAACTCCTCTGATTATCCTGGACGAAAATTTGACAACCAATTTCTAACACTAAGTACTTGATTAGTAACTTCCCATTCACCAGTTTTGATATACTTTTTGATCATTTCATTGTCCAATTTGATTGTGAAAAAAACCCTTCTCAGTGGAATAAGTTTACAATCTCTTACCAGTTTTCATTGTCTTCGTAAAATAACAGAAGCATCAACAAACTTTATTGTTTGTAAGTTTAATCTTACTATGAGAAAAAACTTTCATGGATTCAAAACCTCTTAAAAAGATCATCATGCAAATTGATCGATGAATTTTTTTTATTGAGTTTTTTTCTATATTAAAACCTAAGTTATCAATATTATTTTCACCAGTAAAAGTGGTTTTAGGACAAGAAATCCATTAGAAACCACTTAATTAATGACTAGAAATCATGAAGAAACTGAAAAAAAAGAAGAATATTACATCAAACAACACATGTATTAATGAAACCAGAGCTCGAATAACTAGATCTAAGAAAACTAAATTTGCTGAGTCGTTGCCCGATTCACAGACACTTTCTCACCGGGTCCCCTTCAAATAGTACATTTTTAACTACCGTGGTTCACAGAGAACAACTGTTTGATTTTTTGTGGAACATTTGAGTACCATTTTCTTTGATTCTTTTAACAAAATAAAAACAAAAAATAGTACATTTTTAACTTTCGTGGTTCACAATGAACAACTGTTTGATTTTTTGTTAAGTTTTGGGAAACTAGTGGGGTGGAAGTTTAACTTCCTAGGTTACTGGTGAATTTGGTTTCACTGGAACGTTCTGAGTATAATTTTCTAAAAAATTAGTGATTTGATATTTCCCAACCGTAACATAATCATGAAACACACCGTAATTTTGTTGTTTCATATTTTAAAAGAAGGTTAAAGTTGGAAAATGTCTTCACTCTTCCGGATTCAAAGGAGGCATAAATGATGATAAATAAATTTGATTGGGTTTTGATGCAACTAACTAATCGAAAAGATTTTCAGCGGAAATACCTATTGAAACTAGTTTAAAGGTTTTTTCAATTCGAATACAAGAAGAGTTTTTCTTAGAATATCATGAATGACTGATCAATAACAACATGAACTTCTGAAAAGTTGAAGAATAACTTAAATATAATAATTATTAAAATGGAGTACGTAATAAATTGAAAATTTTCTAGACTTTGTAGAAGACAACAATATTAAGAGATATGGTACATCCAATGGATATAAAAACATCTCGTGCGGATCTACTGTGAATAGAATCCAAAACAACCAAGGTAAAAAACTAAAAAAAAAAGTAAGGAGCAATTGTGATCCAAAATTCAACATACGAATGCCTATAAATATTGTATTAAACTGGGAATAACTTAACAATTCTCTTCATCAATTACTCCCCAATATGAAAGAATAAGACATTCACAAAATAGTAATATAAATGCTTCACCACAAAAACTTACCACTTACATTTTGAGGTCAAGTAGTTTTTGTTGCATGTTATCTCATAAATCAACTATATCTAAGACCGAAAAACTCTGAATACTCCATATGAGTTGTGTGTAAGAAAGAAAACCTAATCTGGGATTATTTTAATACTTTTGGCTGTAAATGTTGTATTCTAAAGGATATAAAACACAAAAGAAAATTCGGCTCAAAAAGCGAGGAAATAAATTTTGAACGTTATGCATCTGACAGACAATCATGCGTTCTGGTTGTATAATCGTTGTACTAAAGTTATGATGAATCAATCAATATAGTTAATGATGATGCAATACGTGACTTTCGCCAAGATCGAAACACCCCTGTTGAATTACCTCCCACTCAATTAGTATCTAGATCCAATGGAAATCCTTTTTAACATTGATGAAGTTATTCCAGCTCCGGATCGTAATAATGATCATTCTCCTATTCAAAAGGAGGAGCCTTGGTATGACCGAACCATTGTTATGAACGGTGTAACATACTCGAACGCATATCAACGTTATGAAAAATATCCGGATTACAATGTTTTTAGGTCGGTTTATTTGCAAGAAGTAAACCCAATTATTCCTTCGTCGGAGACTCATATAGAAGACCCTAGGATTTGCACCAATGAACT
The DNA here is from genome assembly GCF_003573695.1 of Papaver somniferum. Lineage (NCBI taxonomy): Eukaryota > Viridiplantae > Streptophyta > Magnoliopsida > Ranunculales > Papaveraceae > Papaver > Papaver somniferum. Next base: position 40,471,882 of record NC_039358.1, read on the forward strand.
AGACTTCTTGGGGGAAGATTCTGATTCCGATGAGGAGAATGTTTAAGAGATGGAGATTGAAAATGAAACCAAATTGATTGAATACGTGGAAGACCCAATTGAACTTGTCAAAGAATATAATGATGTTGAGATTTCGGTTGAAGTAGAAATTAAAAGTTCGATAGAGGACCATGATATACTTGAGGAAAATAATTCAATACAGTTAATTGAAGATGAGGATTACGAACAAGGTTTGTCTAATCCTTTGCATAATTCTATACCTATTGATCCTTTCCATCCAATTGAAGTATATTTTCAAATAGTTGTTAACCCAGCTTTTAGGAAAATACCTCACTTAGGATTGGAGTTGTATGCTTCCAATGTTTTAACGGATTATTTTTCTTCTAAGTATCCACCACTTGATATGTTTGATTCTAGCGTTGTGCAGGTTACCCAAGAGGAACATTTTGAAGTTCCCGAATTGTATAGGTTGCTCATCTTTCTCCATTTCCTCCTTAAGTTGATTCATGTCCCTTCTTAAGTTGTTCATGCCTTCTTGAAGTTCTTGGAGTGATTGATCAACACTTTGTTGACGTTGCTCCAATCCTTCATAATATTTTTTCATTTGCACATGAAGATCTTCCATCATGGTACACATTTGTTCTACAACACTTGAAGAAATAGGATTAAAAGCATTACTATCCTCCCATCCTTGTGATTGTTCACTTACATGCCCGTCATAAGGTTGTTGACATGTATAAGAATATCCGTAAGGTTCCATGGGGTATTGATTATAGCCAAAAGATTGGTTTTGATTATACCCATAGGATGGTTGGCAGTTGTCATATGAATGAGATTGAAAACCATATTGATTACCACTATAATATGATGATTGGTCTTGTGCTCTGCACATGTTATTTCCATAAGGAAATATGATGACTCACAAGAAAGAGAAAATCAAAACAAAAATCTAAAATCAAAAATAAAAACAAGATAAACAAATAACAAATCAATTAACAACTGCTCCCCGGCAGCGGCGCCAAAATTTGATGCGTGTCGTACCCACAACAAATTAATCGAGATATTTTACACTAATTAACTAGTAATATAGCGGCAGTAAGGATCGTTCCCACAGAGAGTTGTGTAATTGATAGGTTATTTAGATAGCAAAATAGGATAAAACAAAGTGGGGTTGGTTGTAAGATAAATATAAAGAATAACAAATAAAAGAAAGATGATCAAGGAGTCCTTCGCAGTTACCAATAGTATACTTATCTATCTTCGTTAGTACCATTCATTACCAACCGTAGGAAAGCAGCTAGAGCAGTGCTATCCCCAAAGTTCCTCTTATAACTGGATACCGAAACGCCCGTATATCAAGTTCTATCCAACTGAATCACCAAGTAGTAGCGCACTCAAGGTGTAACCCAACCGGAAGCTTTAAGCTATGTGAACTTAGGTTGATCCTAGCATTTAGACTCTTAGTGCAAGGTCCACTTACTAGTGTTGTATTCACACACGATTGCTTCACAGAATCCCTCTGCGAGGTCTCACGTTCTCTACTTGTATAGGAGATGCACAACAATTATAGATCGCTCCAAATATCTACTAGCAATAGGACAATCAATAGACTAATCTAGTAAGCATCCCATATAAATCTAAGAATCATTCATAAACCCTAAATATAGAAAAGACAATCGATGATGATTAAAACTTCGAATAGATTTATACAACTAATAAAAGCTTCAAGCTAGCACATTGGATTCATATTTAATCAACAATGGTTTAGCAACTCATGATTACACAATTAGCCGGTTTTCTCCTAAAGGGGTAAACCCTAAAATATTGATGAAGAACAAAAGTATAATATGAGATGTAAAAAAAATATTTCTAGGTCAAGAAGTGTTTCTTTTTATAGTCTCCAAATTGTAAAAGTGCACGTGCTTAATTATTTGAGAAATTAGTTTCCAAAGATCGCCAAAATTCCAAATCAGGTCACGTCCAAGGTCTGGCCGTGTACAAGATCTTCTCAAAAACAGCTGCACTCAATTGGAAAAGCCCAGCCCCTTACGTCATTGGCTTGTCAGTTTCCGGAGACCGACAACCTATTTTCATCTTTCTTTTTCTCGGGTAGATTTTCTATGCGTAAGTTCTCCTGGATCTATTATTTTTTTACTCGAACTGATTTACGGCTGAAACTTTCTGACTGATAACTTCCCTGTATCTTTTCTCAAACTCCGATGAAAGAAGCTACCCAAATCGACTCCATAGCTGAACCTCTTGTTCTCGTGTCATCCCGTTAGCCATATCCAGCCCATTCCATCACTGAGCTCTTCTTTCTGCTAGTCGAACTTGCCATGAACCCACATCAATGCAGCACACCACTGATGTATCAACGCCATCTGATCATCATCATTATGTTCCTTCATTCCTGTACAACAGTCAACTCGAGCTCATTTTCTTTGCCATCAATGGTATCTCCGTTTGATCCCGATAACTTCCTATCCACCTCGACATCCGTGATTGCAGCTCCATTCTCGTTCTCGTGTCAATCCATCCATGGCAGCAACCACATTTCAGGACATCTCCTTCCTATTCATGTCACTTCCAATGGGAATACCTACAACACCTTCTTCAAATCTGATCATTACTTCCATTAATCACTGTTGGTTAAACTTCAACATAGAAGTCACTAACAAGCTGGTTAGGACAAGATTAGGAAATTGATGTTATCCTAAGGGAATTAGAAGTCATCTAGTTCTAAGAAAAGGAAAGACATGTAATAAGGTAATAGGACTAGGAAAAGGAATTCATAGTTCTATATATATATGATCACCAAAGTTGTGGTTGATCATATGAGCAAGATTAGAGCTTGTGTTCAGTTTTGAGAGATTTTCTAAACATCAATAAAGAGAGTAGTCTTTATACAAGCTAAGTTTCATCTTGCAGTTGCCATTAATTGGTATCAGAGATTGTCTACACCGAGCCATGGGAGACGAGAGCACCATCATACATGCAAAACAGTTCACGCCACCATCAATACAAGTTCCAATCCTCAACGCCACAAACTACATAGTATGGGCCATGAGAATGAAGGTACTGATGAAAATCTACAAAGTTTGGGAGACAATTGAACCTGGTACATTGGACCCAGATAAAAACAATGTTGCCATTGGATTACTCTTTCAAGCAATACCAGAATGTCTTGTTCTACAAGTTGGTGAACAGGAAAATTCAAAGAAAATTTGGGATGCAATAAAGGCACGTAATCTCGGAGCTGATTGAGTTAAAGAAGCTCGTCTGCAAACCTTAATGTCTGAATTTGAAAGAGTGAAGATGAAAGACACTGATACTATTGATAGCTTTACAGGAAAGCTATCAGAGATAGCCTCAAAAGCTGCGTCACTTGGACAATCCATTGATGAAGATAAACTGGTAAAGAAGTTTCTCAATAGTTTACCAAGATCCAAGTATATTCATATCATAGCTTCTCTCGAACAAGTCTTAGATTTAAAAAAGACTAGCTATGAAGATATAATTGGAAGATTGAAAGCATATGAAGAGAGAATCCTTGATGAAGAAAACAATGGAGAAACTCAAGGAAAACTCTTGTACACAAACTCTTACCAACAAAACTCTGCAACAAGAGGAAGAGGTCGTGGAAGAGGTGGTAGAGTAAACAGAGGCCGAGGAAGGGGAGGAAGATTTAACTCACAAGATAGAACAACAAGTCAGAATGATCCAAACCAAGGGAAAGAAAAGAAGGATAAATCAAACATTATTTGTTACAGATGTGATAAACCAGGACACTTCTCCTCTGTATGCCCTGAAAGAATACAAAAGATGGAAGAAGCAAACAAGAATGAAACAAGGGAAGCAGATACAACTCTTTTCATGCACGAAGTTGTATTCTTAAACGAAGGGAAACTAATACCAAAGAACTACGAATCAAAGGATGGAGAAGAAGGAATCTGGTATTTAGATAATGGAGCCAGCAATCACATGACTGGTAAGAGACACTACTTTTCTGAACTCAATGACAAAATCAAAGGACAAGTGAAGTTTGGGGATGGATCTTCTGTAGAAATTTAAGGGAAAGGATCAATTCTATTTCAGAGCAAGACCGGAGAACAGAAGCTTGTCACAAACATCTACTTCATCCCAAACTTACAAAACAACATTCTAAGTATAAGACAAGCTACAGAAGTTGGATGTGATGTTAGAATGCGACAAGATTATCTAACACTTCATGACCCAAGTGGAAGACTTTTAGTTAGAGTCTCACGCTCACAGAATAGACTCTACAATATAAGTCTCATGATTAGAAGGCCATTGTATCTGAATATGAGACTGGAAGATCAGACATGGAAGTGGCACGCAAGGTTAGGACACATAAGTTTCAGAACCTTAAAAACTATGTCTCAGAACAAGATGGTTCGAGGGCTACCACAACAAAACGGAGTGGTGGAGAGGAGAAACAGGACTCTAATGGAGATGACAAGAAGTTCTTTAAAGGCTATGCAGGTACCTAATTATCTATGGGGAGAAGTTGTACGACACTCCACATACCTAATAAACAGGATACCTACGAAAGCTCTGAAACACATGACTCCATATGAAAGTTTGCGAAAGAGAAAACCAAACATAGATCATTTAAGAATGTTTGGTTGCAAAGCATACGCAAAAGTTGATTCTGCAACTCTTAAGAAACTGGATGATCGATCTCAGACTCTTGTGCATCTAGGAATTGAGCCTGGATCCAAAGCTTACAGATTATTCAATCCAACAACAAAAAGAGCAATAGTGAGTCGAGATGTGGTATTCGATGAAAAAGAAAACTGGAACTGGAAAGAAACTAATGATGGACCAAGTAGGGATCCAGGAATGTTTCACATGAGATGGGGTCAAGTAATTGATGAAGGCAAAGGACCCATAATCATCAATACCAATGGAAACAATGATGTTAATCAAGAAGAAGAAATAATTGAAAACACTGAGAATAACGAAGAAGTAGAAGAAGAAGAAGAGGAGATCGATGAAATAACTCAACCCATTCCACTGCGAAAATCAACAAGACAGATACAAAAGCCACAGTATCTGGAGGATTATGTTCTTCAAGCTGCAGAAGAATGTGAGATTATGCTACTTTCTGTTAATGATGAACCAAGGAATTTTCAGGCAAAGGTCTCGACTAAATGGACACAAGCATGTAGAGAAGAAATTATTTCAATCAACAGAAACAAGACTTGGTTTCTAGTTGATAAGCCAGGTGGGGTAAAAGTGATTGGTCTTAAGTGGATCTTCAAAATAAAACGGAATGCTGATGGTACTGTCAACAAATACAAGCAAGGCTTGTAGCTAAGGATACGTTCAAGAATCAGGCATAGACTTTGATGAAGTTTTCGCACCAGTTGCTAGAAGAACAATTCGTCTTTAATAGCAGAGGCAACATCAAACTCATGGGAAATTCACCACTTAGACGTTAAGAAACATTCTTACATGGTGAATTGCGAGAAGATGTGTATGTTGAACAACCAGAAGGTTTTGAAGTAAAAGGACAAGAGCATAAGGTTTATAAGTTATCAAAAGCTCTATATGGTCTAAGACAAGCTCCTCGAGCCTGGAATACAAAGTTAGATCAAATCTTAAGAGAAATCAGATTTGTTAAGTGCTCTAAAGAAACATCAGTATACAGAAGAGAAGAAAAGGGAACGCTTCTTGTGATTGCAGTCTATGTAGATGATCTATTTTTGACTGGAAACTCCCTTAAGGTGATCAATGAGTTCAAGAGAGAAATGTCATCAAAGTTTGAGATGTCAGACCTCGGAAAACTCACTTATTACCTTGGCATAGAAGTCCATCAAGGAGTAGATGGGATTCAGATTAAACAAGAAGCTTATGCAAGGAGAATTCTGAAAGAAGCAGGACTTGAAACTTGTAATCCAACTAAGATACCAATGGAGTTTGGACTTAAAGTTTCAAAGGCACAAGAAGAAGCAGAGATTGATTCAACGAGTTATAGAAGAAATGTTGGATGCCTTAGATACTTATTACACACAAGACCAGATTTGGCTTTCTCTGTGGGAGTAGCAAGCCGTTATATGCAAAGTCCACGCAAGTCTCATGGTGATGTAATAAAGCAGATATTGAGATATCTAAGAGGAACAATCAGCTGTGGATTGAAGTATGGTCGAGGAGGATCAAAAGGAATTGTTGGGTATACTGACAGCAGTCATAATATTGACCAAGATGATGGAAAAGGTACAACTGGTCATATATTTTATCTAGGAGAAGCACCTATTACATGGTGTTCACAGAAGCAAGACACTGTAGCCCTCTCATCCTGTGAAGCTGAGTTTATGGCCGCAACAGAAGCAGCTAAACAATCAATATGGCTTCAAGAACTGTTGGGTGAAATCAAAGGAAGATAACCTGGAAAAGTTTTCATCAAGATTGATAATAAGTATGCAATTGCACTCACTAAAAATCCAGTGTTTCATGGGAAGACGAAACACATTCACAAAAGGTATCATTTCATACGAGAATGTATCGAGAAGGAGATCATCACCGTTGAACACATACCAGGAACTGAGCAGAAAGAAGATATATTGACAAAGGCATTAGCTTGGATCAAGTTTGAAGAAATGAGACAATTGATTGGAGTACAAGATATGTCACGGGTAAGGTTGAAGCTTAACGGGGAGAATGTTGGTTAAACTTCAACATAGAAGTCACTAACAAGCTGGTTAGGACAAGATTAGGAAATTGATGTAATCCTAAGGGAATTAGAAGTCATCTAGTTCTAAGAAAAGTAAAGACATGTAATAAGGTAATAGGACTAGGAAAAGGAATTCATAGTTCTATATATATATGATCACCAAAGTTGTGGTTGATCATATGAGAAAGATTAGAGCTTGTGTTTAGTTTTGAGAGATTTTCTAAACATCAATAAAGAGAGTAGTCTTTATACAAGCTAAGTTTCATCTTGCAGTTGCCATTAATTTTCCATCAACCAACAGTAAGAGAAAACAACGTCGCTCAAGTCCAACACGAGCTTCATTCTTCTCTCCTCCATCAAGTACCAGCACCAGAAAATCACCGATCATCACAGAATGACCATCGCCAACTCGAGCTCTTCATATATCACTTACATCAGGTAAACACTACCATGACAGTCTCGAGTTCACCAAATGCCATTAATATTTCTTGTTCAAACCCACAGACTCGAATCCTCTCCATCGATCCATTTAAACCCGAGTTGTTCTTCATCACATAACACGCCCATTAATCATCTCCTCCTTGCTCGTAAACCATCAATCACCGGCAGAAATCGTGATCATCATCATCTCCCTGATCACCTCCAATCAACGTCGAGAGGTACATCCGCTCCTCTGCCCAGCTCGGTCTTCTTTCAGTCACTGCCAATTCTTCATTTTCTCGAGCACAAACACCACTGCCATTAACGTCAGTAACACCAGTCGTCATCATCAACGTTGATCATCGCCAGCATCAATGGTAGGCGAAGGTATTATCCCTGTACAGCAAAACCAAACCCGTACCCATGTTTCTTCTCCACTCTGTTTTCCAAAAAACTCATCATCTACAAATATCCAGGACACCCATTGTTAGCAGCGTCACACAGTTGACTAGAAATCTTGTCGAGTATATTATGTTTAAAGGGGAAGACGGTGGAAGCCCTGAATAATAAGCCAAGCGCCTTCAACAATGAAGTATTCCTTGTTGAACTATCAGTTTCGTGGAACCGACAAACCTAACTTCTCGTTTCGCGCATAACTTCTTCATACGACGTCCAAATGACTACATTCTTTCGCCGTTGGCTTCGTCTCTCCGTTCTCTTCAAGATAATGAGAAGAAATATTGTCCTTGGACAAGTTCTACCAGGTATTTGGCCCTTATCCAATTATAGACTTAACTTTGTAGCTCTTTTCATTTCTTTTCGGATGATTCACCTAATAAAAGACAAATACAAGAAAACAAACGTAATATACAATAATTATCAAGAATAAAAACGATTATTAGGATGGAATTGACACCAAATATATGTGAAATATACACTTATCATTACTCTCAGGAAACAGAAATACGAAGGTCAAAATTACGAAGCCTTGGAGCGAAAATAAAGCTTATCTTTGGCTCGGGTGTATTCATATACATTTTCAACAGCCAAAGACAAAAAATAAGATATTCCTTGATTCGTACGCACCTAAGTAAGAACTGCTACAGGCAAAGACGAAGGTTATTTTTGGCTAAAACGTGTACATATACGTTCTCAAGAGCCAAAGAAAAATGTGAAGACTGTCCTTGACTCGAACGTATCCATATACTTTCTCAACAATCAAATACAAATATAAAGACGGAGGTTATCTTTGGCTAAAACGTGTCCATATATGTTCTCGACATCCAAAGAAAATGTGAAGGTTGTCCTTGACTCGAACATATCCCTATACTTTATCAACAGTCAAGGACAATGATAAAGACGAAGGTTATGTTTGGCTCTTTTCAACAGTCAAAGATAAAAACGAAGAATTTCCTTGGTTCGCACGTACGTAAGTACGAACTGTTAGGGGCAAAGACGAAGGTTATCTTTGGCTAAAACGTGTCCATATATGTTCTCAACAGCCAAAGAAAAATGCGAAGGTTGTCCTTGACTTAAATGTATCCATATACTTTCTCAACAGTCAAGGACAATGATAAACACGAAAGTTATCTTTTGATCTTCTCAACAGTCAAAGATAAAAACGAGGACTTCCGTTGGCTCGTACATATCTAAGTACGAGCAGCCACGGGCAAAAATGGAGTTTATCTTTGGATCGAATGTATTCATATACATCCTCAACAGCCAAAAAAATTTACGAAGGTTGTCCTTGGATCGTACATTTCTAAGTAGAAGCCAGGGGCAAAGACGGAGATTATCTTTGGCTCGAGTGTATTTATATACATTCTCAACAGCCAAAGAAAATTAAGAATACTATCCTTGCATCGTTCGTATCTAAGTACGAACTGCTAGGGGCAAAGATGAATGATATTTGTCCATATACGTTCTCAAAAACCAAAGAAAAATAAGAAGGCTGCCCTTGGCTCATACTTATCTAAGTACGAGCAGCCAGGGGCAAAGATGGAGCTTACCTTTGGCTCGAATGTATTTATACACATTCCCAACAGCTAAAGACAATTACAAAGGCTTCCCTTGGCTCGTAAATATCTAAGTACGAGCAGCCATGAGCAAAAACAGAGCTTATCTTTGGCTCGAGTGTATTCATATACATTCTCAACAACTAAAGACAATTACGAAGGCTATCTTTGGATTGTACATATCTACGTACGAGAATCCAGGAGAAAAGATGAAGCTTATCTTTGGCTCGAGTGTATTCATATACATTCCCAATAGCCAAAGACTATTATGAAGATTGTCCTTGACCCGAATGTATTTATATACGAACGGTCAAGGACGCAGCTTCCAAACACAAAGGCACGCCCAGCTCATGACCGCACGAGCTGTTACAACCTAAGGTATGGTAGAAGAAAATGACAAGACGGTTGTGTTTCACAACTTAAAGAACAATTTCACATTCATGGGCGCATCTCAGCGCGAGCATTACCCCTTCGTAATGTTGTCGAAGATACCTTTGTGCATGCAGTCTATCGAAGGAAATGAGGAAAAACCTCATCGGGAGGGTCTACCCTTGGTCTAGCAAAGAACCATTTGTTTCTATTTTTATGCAGGAATATAGCAAATATGGGGCAAACTTACTACAAACAGGTTTTGCCAACAAAGAGAGACGGGGTGAAAAGGGTTCAAAATACAACTCGCATGGAAAGAAAAGCTTTCTTCCTCTAAAGTCTTAAGCTTATAGCTTTGTGAATTTCCGGGGGCAAGAGAAGTTCATCGGAAGAAGGTACCTGCACAAAGTTCATAGCTTTGTAGAGCAGAGTTCAATGATATGTACAGGGATTCTCAAATTTTGCTCAATAAAAATTAGGTTAGACAAAATTATGCATGATGTTGATTGACTAACAATGATGATAGTGATGACAGTGATGGAGATCGGTGACCGTGATGATGGTGATGTTAAGGAACAAATTAAAGATATTTTTGATCTTAAAGATATTCTGAATTAAAGAGTGAGTCATAATGCTTAGGATCGGTTACACGTTATTTAGAAAGTGGAGTAAAATTAGTTCATGTTGTTTAGGAGTTCAAAGTTAATAGGTTATCAGAGATATCCCTGTAATGTCTAATTGAATAAAAATGGATAAGAGTGTTAACAATGTAACCATATGTCTCTTCTCTTTGTTTCCCAGAAATCTAACAGTAATGTAGAATTTTGATGAACATAACATATGAAGAAGATAAACCCAAAACTCTTACACATTTTTCATTGATAAAAATCTACCTTACATATTCCTGTAATGCCTATTCAAAGGATTTTTTTAATTGAATGAAATTGGATCAGAGTGTTAACAATGTAACCGTATGTCTCTTCTCTTTGTTTTCCAGAAATCCAACAGTAATGTAGAATTTTGATGAACATAATATATGAAGAACATAAACCCAAAACTCTGATACATTTTCTATTGATAAAAATCTATCTTAAATAGGCTTTCCACAAAACAGAAACACTAACCCGCTCACATTAACTTCCTAAATTTTATCTACTATTTTACTTAATAGTAAACTCAGAATTAATAAGAATTATTCCACTTACAAAACATACTACTAACATCTTTAACGATCCTGATTGATCGTATTATTTAAGTTCTCAATATATAATATTTTAAGGAATGGAAACATGTAAGCATGTGAGAAGTTTTCCTTGCAGTACAAAAAAGAATATGCGCCCACATATTTGTCAATTAATAGTCGTGCACAAAAAGTAACTCATGAGTTAACCAATATGGTACGTCAACCATCAAGTAATATTGGAGTTCAGTAACACCAAAAATTCGTTATAGTTCGAAAACTGAAAGAACTTAGTTCGCGAACTGTAAAATTTGAATTAGTTTAAGAACATACCCAAACACAGTGAAAAGTGTACAGTTTGTGAACTAGAAAATCAGTTCGTGAACCCTATCGCACTTTGGAATTAGTAACATCAAGTTTTATGCACAGTTAGTTGGATTCTAGTGCAATTTGATGTCTTTAGGATTTTCTTTCACGCACATAGTTTTTTGAACTCTAAAATTATCCTCAACCTCAAATGTGATAAACCTATGAACATCCAATACTTGGTTTCGTGTTTCGAGATTATTCAAGTACAATCTTGAACTTAAACTTCTTACTTGTAAATCGTTATATAGTAAATCCATACAATTATTATCTCAGAAGATCGAATGATACAAATAACGGGTAAATATAATAGTCATTCTTCATATACCGTTGTTAATGAAGTTCTCGCTGATGTCTTCATGTTCTTCAATCTTCAATCTACAAGGGTACTAGGTGATGTCTGATATTCAACTACTTGAATGTAATCAGATTCCTAGACTGACTTTAGTATATAATAAATCAAGAAACAATTTTGGTCAACTTACACTTACAACAAGCTTGACATACCAATACTGACGGCTTCAACAAAACAATGCTCTAACATGGCTTATTTACCAGGCCATCTGGTTTGAAAATTTTGGTAAATGTACAAGGTGCCTTAGAAATCATTTTGAAATCCGATTTATGAAATTAAATGAAACTATAAAATATGGTAGTATTACACGTAATGTGGAATGTGATTATCTCTTAAAATTTGTCTAAATATCTAATGAAAAAGCGGGGATATAACAACCACACCCAATAATTTGTTCGGAAATATGTATGGACTAACTCCAATATTATTCTGAGAGCACCAACTTATAAAGCGAGCTCAACCAAGAAAGATATCAAGGAGTTATATCTCAATACAATTTGCAATAAAACAGACAGAAATCTGTGAGCCCGATTGATATGAGAAATAACTTGGACGGTACCAAAGACCAATGCCTCAAGTGCCAATCAATTCCTATCCAACAAACAAAGGTAGAATTTTACCAATTGATTGAACTATGCACAAACTGTGATATTTCAATTATATAAACAAATATAATGCGGAAAAGAAATAACACAGACTCCAGAAGTTTTGTTAACAAGGAAGCCGCAAATGCAGAAAACCTCGGGACCTAGTCCATATTTGAACACCACGTTGTATTAAGACGCTACAGACACTAGCCTACTACAAGTTAACTTCGGACTGGAATGTAATTGAGCCCTAACCAAGTCTAGAACCACGCCGGATTCTGTGCACTTGATTCCCTTAGCTGATCTCACCCACAACTAAGAGTTGCTACGACGAAAAGTCGAAGACTATAAACAAGATAAATTTGTCTCCCACATAAGTACCTATGAAGTTTTTGTTCCGTATTTTTATAAATCAATGTGAACAGAAACCAATTGATAATCTGTCTTGTACTCCCGAAGAACAACCTAGAAATATAAATCACCTCAAAATAACTTAACTATATGGTAGCAGAAGAAGTTATTGTGGAGTCACAAAGAATGAAACGAAGAGCTTTGTGATTACTTTTTATATCTTACCTATCGGAGATAAATCTCGAGCAAATCTTAGATAAGATAGTACTCAATACGATAAAACAAGTAAGATCAGAATACACAACTACAGAGAAAATAGTTGGATCTGGCTTCATGAATCCCAAATGAAGTCTTCAAGTCCTTAACCGATAATGGTTTTGGAAAAACCTAGGTTAAAGGAGAATCGACTCTACTCGCAACTAGGACACATGAAAATGTCGGGATTAGGTTTTCCAGTTGCTAGAGTTTTCCCTTATATAGTCTTTCAAATCAAGGTTTGCTTATAATCAAAGTTAAGATAGCTTGGTAACAAAGCATTCAATATTCATTGTTAGATGAAATCCTGATTTAAGATTCAAGCTAAGTTTTCTTAAAATCAAAGAAATATCTCCCCATCATTAGATAATCTTAGCTTGTTACACATTAATGAAATATACCCTCATTTAGATATGGGTGATTGACCATACCTAAACGTATATATTAAGTTAGCTCAATAATAGTGAACCGAAGTTAGTCATATGAACACTTTTGTTTTAACCACATTCATATAACACATCTAGATCAACTATGATGATCAATCAATCATGAAAGATTATCAAATGAATTTAATTGTCTTTCAAATAGAGTTGTTCAATTGTTCACTATCTCATAGAAATATATATGAACAAATTGAAACAAAATTGGATTGATTCGCAATCGTACAAAATACTTACATAAGAATCAATTCATGAACATTAAGCCACGATTTGCAAAGATTGCATTCCTTAATTCATAAATGTATTTGTTCATGAGTATGAAAAACATACTTAACCGATTTTAGAACTTAACCACTAAGTTTACAAACAGGTACGCAAACTATAGCTTCCGGACTTTGGTCTTGTCCAACTGTTTGCAAACGGGTACGCAAACAGCCGTCCCATACCTAACTCAAGTAGAACCATTCACATACTAGGTATGCAAACAAGGTTCCCGGACTTTAGAGTTAAAACCGTTTGCATACTAGGTACGCAAACAAGGTTCCAAAACCTGAATCATACCAAAACAATACTAGGTACGCATACTGTGTTGTATCCAGACAAAGGTATTTGTTCAAAACTCCCATTTGAATCATTGAAACATCCTTAGAAGACGACAATAGCTGTCTCACACAAACTATTAGCTTCAAGTAATTTTCAAGTGATAAAATGATCAATACGAAACATTCCAAGTGGACATCAAATGATTTTATCATACAAATCATGTAAGATGTTTCAAGGCAATTCCCACATGATCATCTTTTGACTTAATATTTAGTTTCCAACAAATAAATTGTTTCCAACTAAACTCGTCAAGAATATGATGAATATTGTTAAAGAAAAAAGCTTCCAACACATATTTCGAGGAACATATAAGCGAGATAAACTCAGCTCGAAATATCAAATGTGTATAATATAAAGTCTATATAGCTATACGACTTAGTCTCATTAAGAGATAGAATAGAATAGACTTCTGAGTGATAGATAAGTTTTAGTCTCCACATATCTTTTGTAGATGAAGTTCCTCCAAGCTCTGCTCAGTATCTTCGTCTTCAATCGATGTACGCGTGAAGTCTAAAGCTCAACTACACATTCTATCCTAATACGAGACATAGCTATAAGTAGACTAGAAATCAAGACTATAGTTTTGATCAACTAAACTTGACAAACAAGCTTGAGATAGCAACGATTGCGAGTTCGACTGAGCAATGCTCTAACATCCAAAATTTACTTCGCATTCTAAAACTTTGTCTCGTGGTTGAGATTATCATGTGAGCTAACTCCGTCCAATGACTTAAATTTGCATTTTTATTCTAAATCTGAAACGAAATTGGAACTATAACACAATATGTATCTATTGATCTAAAAATATAAATATGTCTATGTAATCTTAAACTTTTAATCAACACAAGAATTCCTCGTGATCCAGACTTTTCACAGTGGTGCAAAATCTTGTTCATATCCTAAAAATTGCAATGTGCCTAACTCAAAGGTATATCTACTTCAGTGGTTTTATACGAACCGTATCAAAAAAGCAACATGAAAACCACCCTCTCACCTGAGGGTGGGTACCACCCCTTGGAATTAGCAGGAGAGCACTTTTGGGCCGCACAATACAAGGAAATGTAAGGTGGCGGCTTTTATGGAGTTCGTTTGAGAGGTTCATGAAAAATTTCTCTATCTACTTTTACCCAAAATTGTGTCCACGCCCCAATTTCTTTAGCGACACAAAATCCATATTGGGAAAAAATGCTCAATGATCTAAAATGTCCGTTAATTACGAATGCTTCAACAATAATATTGGTTGGGATGGTTTTCTCTAAGTATGAAATATTTAGATCATAATTACTTGAGAAGGCGAGGAAAAGGGGAATTTTTTTCTTCTTCGCTCTCTCAATAACCGTTTTTTCCGAAACAAAGAAAAACTTTCAGAAAACTTTCTCCTCTATCTGCTTCATCCTCAACCTAAATTTGCTCGGATTCACCGGTTAGATCTATGTAATTGTTTGTAATTATTTTGTTATTTGTGTGAATTATTATCTATAATAAATTACAATCCCTATTTAGGTGATTATCGGGGGTTTTGTATATAGTACTGTATTTTATTTTCGTATATCTTCATATATCTAATAATCTTAGACAATCAGATCACTTATTATATATTATCATAATCATAATAATTTCATATAGCCTACTTGAAGGCGTTTATATCGATTGTACCAATCGTTTCAATCATATCTATGAGGACGATCTAAAACGGCTTGACGTAGATCTACATGTCTATGAAAATCCATGGCTACCTGATTGGATCGTGATTGCGATGCATAGTGCAGATTACTTCTCCATAGGAGCATCCAGTCTTAGTGAAGAAAACAAGTATTTTTCAATGAAGAAAATTGAAGAAAATTTCAAATGGTGGAATTTGAATTCTAACACCATCCCTAAATCGATCTCCAAATAAAATATATGTATTTAATACTTCTGTATTATTGTATTTATTCATGTATTTTAGTGTGGATGTACTTGATTGATGTAAACAATCTTATCATTTAAAATACGAAATTGGGAGCTTTACTCTCGTTCCTTCAAAAAAATTAAAATAAAAAAAATATTTAGAGCACTACCAGAGTACTGGTGCATTTTCATAAATCAGAACTGGGCTTGTAATTTTTTTTTGGGCCCATAACTCTTGGGATTATAATTTTTCTCTCACTAAATTTTGTGCTTTCGTTTAATTTCGACATAAATGTTTACAAAATGACTTATAAGTAGAATTCAAGGGTTCAAAAGATTTTTCTATGGTTTCTTACTTCATTCTCCTGGTCAATCTCAATTTCAATGAAATCAATGGCAAGTATACGAGGCAGTTCGTGAGTGTGTATGGTTAAGGTCTATAATTACACACATTTCGAGGGACATGTGGTATGAGTTCTACCATCAATGAACCATCTTACATTTATGAGGATAATGCAGCTTGCATCGAACATATGAAGCAAGGGTACGTTAAGGGTGATAAAACACCAAAGTTCTTTTACAATTAGCAACCACAGTCCCTTCTGAAAATTCAAGTTAGTCAAGTAAAATCTGATGAGAAGGCGACAAACTTATTTACTAAGTCATTTCCTAAATCAACTTTTGAAAAGCTTGTCAAAAGTATCGGACTAAGAAAATTATTCGAACTCCCTTGATTGCATTCAAGGCGAGATGGCGACATCAGGGGGAGTTAATGATATGATGTCGACATCGAGGGGAGTGTTTGTTGAACTCTATTTCTCTTCACCGAGTTTATTTTGTTACTCGGCAAGGTTTCTAATGAGACAACAACAACACCAGGATTATAACTTCCCGGTTGAGATTATCTTTTTCCCACAGGGTTTTTATATTTTAGTTTTTTCTGAAGAGAAGTGGCAAGCTTTATCAACACATTGTACTCTTTTCTCTTCGTCAAGGTTTTGTACCATTGGGTTTTCCTTGGCAGGGTTTTAACGAGTTCTGTTTTTGAACCGCACAAGGGGAGTGTTATAGGGATTATGTCCCATGGATGTGCGGTCCATTAGAATACTAGGGTTTTCCCCCTTTATTGTATAAATAGAATGCTATACCTATGTAATTGGGTTCCCTCTCTGGTTAATAGAAAGTTGTTCTCTTTTCCTTTTACTCTCTTTCTTATCATTACTCCAAAATTTTCCTTTTTTTTTTTTGGCCTGTAGGAATTGGCCAATACTCCATTTTTCTCTATGTAATAAGTTTGGGCATTACTCCATTTTGGAGGGGGACTACTATTTCTTTTTTGGGTGGATATTTGAAGTAATCCTAAGTCACCCCTTATCTAAGTATTTATATTAATACCAAACTTACCCTTCTTAGGTAAATTAGTTAGGATAATGATTAGATAGTGTAAGGATTGGTTAATTAAGTTAAATTAATTAGTGATTAGTGAGGTTAGATTAATTAGTCGGGTGTTTTTAGAAGAATATTTTTTAAGAAGAAGAAGAGGTTTTTTTTTTTTTTGTTTTTTTAAGATGGTTGATTTCGAAATGAGGGTTTCGGGTACTTAGATATACTTCAAATTTAGTTAATGTTGCTTGAATTGGCCGAAATTTTTGAAAAAATGAAAAAATTTATAAACTGATTTCGACCATGGAAATAAAGTTCGGTTACGACATCTGAAGAACAGGTAGCCAAACTCATCTGCAAGTGTAGTATGACTAATGTTTCTGAAAACACAGGTAGCCGAACTCAGCTTTAATGGAGTTTTTTCTTTCTGAGAAAAGTTCGGTTAGGAGAAAAAAATTGCGACGTAATTGAACTAAAAGTTCGGCTGGGAAAAAAAATCGACGTAATTGAACTCAATATATAGGTTTTCAGAGAAAAGTTCGGTTAGGAAAAAAAATTGCGAGGTAACCGAACTTTTCTCTGAAAGAAAAAATTCATTAAAGCTGAGTTCGGCTAGTTCGACAAACTGTTTCACATAATTCCTAGCGAACTTCTCTCTGCAACTTTCATTTTCATCTCATTTGATGATTACTACTCATTTTTCAACCAAAAACAAATCACAAGTAATGGGTTTGTGGAAATTTCTTTGAATCGAGACGATGAAGCGGAAAGAAGAGAAGAAAATGAACCCTCTAATAGTAACGGATTTGTGAAAAATTAAAAATAATGGATTTGTTATAATTTTGATTTTGTTTTGTTAATGATTTAGATTAGGTTATACATATATATATATATGTATGTATATAATTATTAGATTAGTTTTAATTTTAATTAGGTTAAGGGTAGGTTAGTCATTTCCACACTTTAAGATACCCCTTATAAGTATATGATAGACATTAAATGATGATAATTTATAGAGGTAAAAAGTGAATTTTGAATTTTAAAAAAAATTATCCGTTGGCATTTTTGCTACAAACGCCAGCACTCTACGTTCGAGCGCCGCGTTTATGCTTTGAGCGCCAGCGCTTGTTGTTCCAACGCCGACGATTTTTCTTCAAACGCCAACGTGTATCTTAAGTTCTAGCGTTTAATAATTAACCGCCCAATGCTTTATCATCGTGGAAAAACCAGTTTGGCCATCCACGTGGCTCAACAAAAACTTTCATCCGACCATTTATCATAGGAATTGCTCTTATAAGTTATAAGTCACTACACCGGACTGCTATAGTGCCACCATTTTGTCGCTTCAGAATTGGGCTTTAGATTTCATTTCGGGCCCAGCACACTTGCAATGACAACCGCCTTTTAAGTCTCAGCTCCCAGAAATAAAACCCTAAAATCTCATCTCTCGATTTCTATCTGCGGCTCCGAAGAAAAAAATCTCTCCTCTTGAATTTCTAGGGTTTCTTCATCATGGTTAGATCCTTGACGGTTCCATTTGATTTTTTGTTTGTTAATCTCTTTCGATTTTGATTCTCGACGGTTGATGATGACGCTGATGGTTGATTATCTTTGTAGGTTCTTTCAAATGATATCGATCTACTGAATCCACCAGCTGAGTTGGAGAAGAGGAGACACAAGCTCAAACGTTTAGTTCAATCCCCAAACTCCTTCTTCATGGTACTAATAATCTCATCATTCATCTCTAACTTCATCAACTCTTTTTCATACAAGATTTGAATCTTATACAAGTGTGTGTTTGTTTTGAATCTTACAGGATGTTAAGTGCCAAGGATGCTTCAACATGTAAGTTCCTGCTTTTAACCTTCATATTCAGTTTCTTATGTTGCTGATTTAGAAAATGAATTCTGAATCTTTGTATGTTTGTTGGTTTTTTGATGGCAGAACTACTGTATTCAGTCACTCACAAACAGTGGTTGTATGTGGAAATTGTCAAACTGTCTTGTGCCAACCAACTGGAGGTAAAGCTAGGCTTATAGAGGGATGCTCATTCAGGAAGAAGGGAGATTGATTATGTTGCTGAATTTTCTCCAAACGCTGTGTTGGTAGAATGACTTTTGTGAAAAGAAGTTTTACTTTTGTTTAGTTTTAGTTGAATGGAAGACAAAAGGATTTTGAGATGAATTTAGGGATTTGGGTTTCACTAAATGTTGTTTCCAGAACAACATCCGTCTTTTGACATATATGATAGCACATGTAATCATCTTTTGCAGTAGTTTATATATAAAACTGGGTTCTCTAGTATCTTTTTCACTGTCCTGTCTACTTTGCCTTGTTTAAATGATAGTGTAGTGCATCATTTTGTTTGAAGTATGATGAATCTCAATAGAATGGGCATTGTGGCTGTTGATGTGATAGTTTGTCAAACATGGTTGGATGTATATCTAGTTGAATTCTATGTTCGCATTTGCTGCCATGTTCTGTATTTAGACATAGAATACACATGATGTTATTCTAGAATTATTACACTAGTACTCTTGATAGGGGAATCTATGTTTGAATGTGTATCTAGTTAACTGATAGTGTAAGTACACCATTCACATTACGTGTCACAACGATAGTGTTGTATATTAGTGAATTGAAATCTAAAACAAAGATGTGGATTGTGTTCAGGTTCTTGACTGTTGATATGCAATGGCATCTAAAATCTGAACCTAGGTATTATCCAGTTAGAGAACAAACTAAATTACATTGGGTGCTTCTTTCTGTTCTATATTTAGCTTAGGAGTTGTAACATTTCCTTATTAGAGTAATCAAGAAACGCACTGCAACTACAGCTACACTGTATAAGCAGTCTTTTAGGCAATGTCACCTTGTGTCATCCAAAAATAACCAGAGTATCTTATGGCACAATGACCTAACTGATAGTTCTAATGAGTTTTCACTCGCTAATCTGTTGTTGCACGAAGAACATGGGAAGTTTTTTGCAACACGTATTGTCAGTTGTGATGTTGAACTTTAACTCTTCCAGTTCTATGCATGCTTACTCCGAGCCTTTTCTTGCCTGTTAATTATGTGCCAAATGTTCTTAGTAGGCGTTTCTAGCAGTATGCAGGAAGACTCTGTTTGTTCACTGCAAAACAGTGAACTCAAGAGCTGGTCTTTATGAGGATGATTGCAGTTTCCAAGGGAACTGCGGGTGCTGTAACCTTGCTTTCGTTATTCACATGTTGAAGCATGAATGTATTACATTACCGTTAACCCAATATAGAATTGGGACCTCCAGTCTGTTGGAGGATGCTACGATTAGGACTATATTAGTAATAATCTCGGTAAAAGTTTTCTTTAGACTGTTCATATCTTCTTGTCGGGATATTCTGAAGCACTAGAAAATTTTCAGTATTATTATGAGTAACTGCTCTTCTTGGTATTGTTGTGTTTGGCAGAAAAAGACCAGTACTATTATTGGTAACTGCAGTGTGCCTTTTGGTTAAATCTGAGTGTCTGACTAACCAAAAGGCGTACACTGCAGGGTTTGCATTTGGTTTCGCAGCTGTTAGTATTACATTTGGTTTGCATTTAGCTTTGCAGCAATTAGTATTATATTGACTTGCTTAAGTTTCTAGTGGCTGGTTTTTTTCGTCCATTGGCTCTTTGATTAACATATTTGCCTTCCGTTTGCATGACCCAAATTTGCTCAGTATCCGACTCCAAATCCATGTAGCTCCCAATTTGTAAATCTAAAATCCTTGATATCCTTAACAAAAGAAGAAAATATCGTCATTTCTTTGTGTGAAATGGGTAGAGCCGATGGTAACATTCTTTTGCACCTATTTTCTCCGGCCATGTAGTTGTTTTTTTACCATGGGTGAAAATATGTTGATCCACGACGTATTTTTTCCTTCTCCATTCTGAAGTGAAATCCGTTCTCTCTAGTCGTGTTCCAGAGATAAAAAATGGTTTTGAATTTCCAAAACACGGTGTTGATGTTCGATAATTATGGGAGAGCATACCTAGTCCCCAAAAGAAAAATATTCAAAGGGATGGATCTCAAAGATTTTACTGTATATCGTTCCCCAAAAGAGAAGGAAGTACCAGCAGCAGAACAGAAGAAACGCAAGGCTGGGAAGAATTCACCAAACAAGCAAACTTCTTCAAATGGTAATGAAGATGAATCGGAGGATATCCAGCGAAGAATGAGTTCAGCGGAAAGCTTATTTGTATAGTCTGCACTTTGCATCAATAAAAAGCATGGTCTCGTCTTTGATACCCAATTCTTCTCTATGCTAATTAAAAATCTGATAATCTTGTTAGACTCTTAGCGCCGTGAATTATCTTTGTACACATGGCGATAATTTTGGATACGTGTCACATACTCTTAAATGAGGTGTCACCCCTCTCAGGTGCCACGGCCTTGGAATGGCCCTTGCCATTGACTCCTACAACTCCACGAAACCCAGGCTATATGTTGGGTTCCTACCGTTTCGTGGGTAGGCTAATCAAAGAGGTAACATGCCGTGTTACGAAAACATTGGGTCTTGCGAGCTAAAGCTGTTATATATATGGAAGGACCGACTGTGTGTCGAGAAAAATCTGTTGTGTTTAAGGGTTCTGAACCCAAGAGTAGAGCTTCATAATCTCTGTAAATAGGTGTGGTGTAATATACGTTCTCTTTAGTCAGTTAAGTCTTCAATATGGTGGTATCCTCAATACTAATACCGACTGGTTGCTATGCCATTCATGAAGCATAAAAATCAGCATTCAATTCGTTTTCAGATGAATCTCGCTGGAAGGCAGTGAAGTTCCAACCCAACTTTCAAGTAACACCGATAATGCTTCTTGTCCTTCAAAAAAAAAGGTAATTCGTCTTGTAAAATTGTGTTGAATTCTAAATCGAGACATAAGTTTTTGGCAATTCTTTGGAGGCTTTTTGGGGTAAAGATCATATATATACGGTGAATATATCCGTTCAATGCTGCTGATGCAAGATGTCTGTTTATTCCATGAATCAGTAATGTGCCATCCAGTGAGTTCCAGGTGTTCACTCCAAGCTCTGTTGCAGAGGAGAATTCGAAGAAGGATGTTTTTTTTTTTTTTTTTATGCGAGTACGCAAGGGTCATGTAATGTTTCTTCTTTTTTTCATTTGCTTACTCTTTTGGGCTTTCTCAATTCTGATATATGTAGCCCATTATAGTGCGTGATGTTTTCCTTTGCTGTCAAAAGCATGCCCAAACGAGAAGGATTTAGTCCCACATCCCTCAAAAATGAAAACTATGCTTGATATTTAGACTTCAAGATTTGAGAAATGAACGTCGAGCTCGGTCGCGCGAGCTTGTAACCCAAGTGGGGACATTAAGATGGTTGAACACTGGTCGGGTTTCACCTGGTGCGCACGCTATGTTGACTCGCCCGCTCCAAATTGCGAGTTGGTCGCATTGTCCGGGCGTAGGCTTGGGTTCTGTGATCACTATAGCGGAGGGCACCGCGTCAGGCTGGTTTCACAGAGCAACGAACACCTCCCTCTCTCGACAGTGGAAGGATCACGAGTCGATGTGTCACAGTTCCAACTCAGCCTGGTGAGCCGAGTCAGTTGAACAACCACCTTTTTGGACTCCTTTCCTGAGACCATTCTGTTTCTCAAACATTTGTCATCATTGACACCAATAGTTATCTTTCTAGCAAGAGAATAAAAACTTAAGTCAAGACCCATTTTAATTCCATCACGAGCGCCCTGTTTGTACTTCAAAAATGGATTGTAATGGGGATTCTGAGGTATGACATGGAACAACCGATTTATTTCCGCCCTAGTAGTCTCAGACCAATGCTGGTGTGGATCTCGACTCGGATGATCTGTTGATGCTGCTGCTGATGTTGTTTTCGCTGTACAAACTGATTCTGCGACGGTCCTAGACATTTCATAAGAGTATCCTTAGCTTTGGTGGTGGTAATGGTGTAAAGAGCTCTTTCTCTACTGCTAGGGTTTTAAGCTCAAAGTTTGCAATGCATATAAATTTGCAATTCTGGTTGCTCCCCCACATTTTTCCACTCTCTTCTGACGCTGAACTAAACACGTGTCTGCAACTACATAGTTGTCCTCCTAGCTGTCTCCTTTAGCTAGATTAGTGCGCATTTGTAATGCATGCACAGCTTCACCAAATCTACGAGCAAAGATTACTTCGGTCATCACTGGTCAAACAAATTTAGACATGCCCCTACAGGCTATACATATAAATAAAGACAAATTCGTCCCCTATTGATGAGGACCCAAATAGGATATTTCTGTAATTTAGGCCTCTGCTAACTCAAGTTCCAAGGTAAAGGTTTTAACTAAAGCGGGAATAAGAACGTGCATCCATTAACAAAAAGATTTATCAGCGACTCGAATCCAGCACTCAGAGTATGCACGAGTCAAGAGTGTCACACCGTCATAATTATTCTTCGGAGTTGTTCTGGTGAATTCTAGAGATTAGGGATTAAAGAGATATGATCTTAGAAGTTTAGAGCAAACTGCACGCAAAAGTTCAGAGAGTAAAGAATCAAAAAATAGAGACAGATGGATTCTGGTTCTAAAAAGAGGGAAGCCAATATAATGATTGAAGAAGCTAAATGCATGGTAAGAAAGGAAGAATTTAAATCTGCAAAAATGAAAATAGAAGAAGCCATCAAACTTTTTCCCTCAATCACTTATGGCAAACAAATGATAACTGTTTGCAAGATTCTTTACTATTCGAAAGAGTATAAACCATCATCATACCATAAAGAAATCTGGCCATATGTTCTCCAAATCCCATCTTCATCCACAGAAACAGATATTAAATCTCGTTATAAAAAGCTCATGGGGGATTTGAAAACGTAGGTTCCCAAGTGTAAGATTTGCTGTTAGAGCTCTGCGTAATGCTATGCCTATATACGTTCATGATAAATCAAGCAGCAGCAGCAGCTCCGGTGGGAAACGTAAGTTGCTACTTTCAGATGACAGTGATATTGATGATAATTGCGCAACTGATGATGATGCTTCGGATGATGATTTAATTGCTTCTCGGTCCCATGATTTTAAAACGCTGCGCAGGCAAATATTTAGTGTTTTACCGCAAAATCCGCATTATCAGCCACTTTCAAAATACTGTCCTAGTGTTCAACAAGAAATGAAATCAGGATTTGATGTGATTTTCGTAAAACTAACTCAAAAAATACAGGAATTAGGTGATACTCCTGAGTTTCTGACACACGAGGAAGAAATCAAGGCAGAAATATGTAATCTTGAAGATATGGGCTATGACGTTAAAAAGGTGAAGGACAGATTTAATTTGTTGGTGACACTTGCTAAAGAAGATCAAGCTATAGAGAAACAATTGAACGCTCCAAGCAGTGATGAAATGGTGCAACTGCGAAGGATTCAGTTTCGAATTTCTGAATTAGAGAAAGAAAATGAATCGTCCAAAGCTCATCGTAATACTCTGAAATCGGAAATTGCTGCTCTAAAGTCTAAGCAGGATAAACAAGGAAGTTGGTATGAGAAATGGCGTAAACATAACTCCATTGGAATGGAATTATGGAAATGATGGAGTTTAACTAAAGTGCAAGAAGGTAGCATTTTGAAATTTTTTATTTGAGTTTTTTTGATAATGATGCATGAAATGTTGCGTAGGTTTCAGACTTCCAGTACGTCTGTATTGCTCTATTTATCTTAAATTTTCAAGTAACTGGAAATTATTTAGAATAATATAAAAAAAATTTAGCCAAAAAATATCATATTTAGTTGTATCGGGTACGTGTACTGTATCTGTTCGTGAACATTTTTGTCATAGTATGTACACTGGGTATGTATATCCTTAAGACAAAAACGAATTCAAGAACTCATAGATCTTTTATGGTATGCGTACCTTATTTGGTTTTGAAACCAACAGATCTTTATCGGTTTACATACTAGGCATGCATACCTTTCCTGGTTCACGAGTTCACAAACTTTTTATGGAACGGATATCGCGTATGCATACCAAAAAGTTGATGCCAAACTATAGCTACGCCGACACGTGTACTGGTACATGTACTGCAGCTCTGGACCTATAACAGTTCTCCCAGTATATGAAATGGTATGCATGCTATTCTGTATCCAAATTTATAGTAGCTTTATATCTCTTTAATAATCAGTTCGAAACATTCCCGAATAACATCAATGACATGTATCACTGTTCCAGGTTATTTTAATATAATTAAATCTTGAGTCATGATAAGGGCATAAGCACTAAATTGCTTTTCACCAAATTCATCAAGTATGAACAAATGTTCTTAAGCTTAAGTCATATTTCGAGAAGATATGTAAAATAAATTTGACTCTAAATTTATGTTATGCATGTACTGTCAAATTTAGCCATGCGAAAATGTCTCAAAGATAGAAAGGTGAAAACTTGAGATATAGGTGGTTCAATTTCACTTACCTTATGATGTTGAAGTTCTCCAATGATCCTGTTGATCTTCACCTTCAAACGGTAGAACGTAGTGATATCCGAATCTCAACTACACACTTCAATCACAATCCAAGACTGACTAAATGTAGACTAGAAATCAAGATATAAGTTTGACAACTAAATTTGACAACAATCTTGAGTTAGCAACACTTGTGAGTTTGACCGAGCAATGCTCTAACAATCTCCCCCTTTGTCAATTTTAGTGACAAAATTATCAATACATATGGATTAAAAAATATAGCTTCAAAACTCCAGAATCCACCATGCTTGATTTCCTTGGTTCTTCAAACCCTTGAATTCTTCGTTACTTCAAGTTGCAATGATTCTGAACGTGTTCAACTCAGCATCGTTGTTGTTAAAGATCCGTAGCGATAACAACTTTGAAAAGAGATTTTCAATTGTCGTTATACAGAAACATAGCATTATTATCTTCTCCAAAGTTCAACTGTATCACAAATTCGAAGTAATACTACGGTAATATGTTTCTCCCGCTTAATCAATACTTACATATTTTGCATAATAGGTGAAACCTATGGATATTGATTAACTCCCTCTTACATAATGATCTGTAAACTATATGTATGTGAAAAAGCGGGGGGTATACCAATCACACCCAATGATTCGCTCAGAAATCTGTATGGGGTAAACTCCAACTTAATTCCGAGAGCACCAACTTAAAAGCGAGACTCAATCGATAATTATATCAAAGAGTTTATATTTGTTTCTCAATACAATCATGAAATCAAACAGACAGAAATCCGCGAGCCTGATTGATATGAGAAATAACTTGGATGGTACCAAAGACCAATGACCAAGTGTCAATCAAGTTCTATCCAACAAACAAGGTCGGATTTACCAACTGTTTGAACCACACACAACCTGTGATATTTCAATTATACAAAAATATAATGCGGAAAAGAAATAACACAGACACCAGAAATTTTGTTAACGAGGATACTACAGATGCAAAAAAACCTCGGGACTTAGTCCAGTTTGAACACCACACTGTATTAAGCCGCTACAAACTCTAGCCTAGTACAAGTTAACTTCGGACTGGAATGTAGTTGAGCCCTAACCAAGTCTCACACCGGTTAAGGTACAGTCATGTTCCTTACGCCTCTAGAATCATGCCGAATTTTGCGCACTTGATTCCCTTAGCTGAGCTCACCCACAACTAAGAGTTTCTACGACCGAAAGTAAAAGACTTATAAACAAATCTGTCTCCCACAAATATGTCTATTCTTTATTCTGTTTTTCTTCTGTCTTTTGATAAAATCATGGTGAACAGGAACTAACTAATAACCCGGTCTTATACTCCCGAAGATCAGCTTACAAAATATTAGCCACCTCACAATAACCCAACCGATTAACAAGAAAAGTTATTGCGGAATCACAAGAGTCTGAGACGAAAAACTTTTGTGATTACTTTTTACATCTTACCTATCGGACATAAATCTCAAGTAAATCTTAGAGAAGATAAAACTCAATATGATAGAACAAGTAAGATCAGAATACGCAACTACAGATAAAATAGTTGGATCTGGCTTCACGAATCCCAATGAAGTCTTCAAGTCGCTAACCTATAATGGTTTTGGAAAAACCTAGGTTAAAGGAGAATCGACTCTAGTATGCAACTAGGAACACACAGAAGTGTGGGGATTAGGTTTTCCCATTGCTAGAGTTCTCCCTTATATAGTCTTTCAAATCAGGGTTGCTTTCAATCAAAGCTAAGATAGCTTAGTAACAAAGCATTCAATACTAGGTATGCGTATGTTTCTTGGTTCACATAATTTTTATGGTATGGATACCGGGTATGCATACCAAAAAGTTGCTGCCGAACTATAGCTATGTCGATACGTGTACTGGGTACATGTACTGCGGATCCAGACCTATAACAGTTCTCCGGTATGTGAACTGGTATGCATACTGTCCTGTATCCAGATTTACAAAAGTTCTATATCTCTCTAATAATCAATTTGAAATATTCCCGAATAACATCAATGACACATATCACTGTTCCAAGCTATTTTCAAATTATTAAATATTGAGTCACAATGAGGTCATAAGCAATTAATTGTTTTTCACCAAATTCAACAAGTATGAACAAATGTTCGTAAGCTTAAGTCATATTTCGAGAAGATATGTAAGATAAACTTGACTTGAAATTTCTGTTATGCATGTACTGTCTAATTTAGTCATGTGACAATGTCTCAAAGATGGAAACGTGAAAACTTGAGATATAGGTGGTTCAGTCTTCACTTACCTTTTGATGTTGAAGTTCTCCAAAGCTCATGTTGATCTCCGCCTTTTAACGTTAGAACGCAGTGATATCCGAATCTCAACTACACACTTTCATCCTAATCCGAGACTGACTAAATGTAGACTAGAAATCAACATATTGTTTTGACAACTAAATTTGACAACCTTGAGATAGAAACACTTGTGAGTTCGACCGAGCAATGCTCTAACAGTTGCTAT
The DNA here is from genome assembly GCF_003573695.1 of Papaver somniferum. Taxonomy (NCBI): domain Eukaryota; kingdom Viridiplantae; phylum Streptophyta; class Magnoliopsida; order Ranunculales; family Papaveraceae; genus Papaver; species Papaver somniferum. The sequence goes on from NC_039358.1 coordinate 40,499,740, forward strand.
CTGGATAGATCTAACAGTTGTCAAGGTTATCGATCTTGATATCTCTAACAGTTGCTATCTGGATAGCTCTAACAGTTGCTCTAACAGTTGCTATCTGGATAGCTCTAATAGTTCAACTAAATTTGACAATCTGGATAGCTCTAACAGTTGCTATCCAGATGTCTTGCTCGTTATCGATCTTGTCCTCCCCGTTTCTTTTCCCGTTAATTTGGAGTTTTCAAGATTTACAAGTGTTGTGATGTCTGCAAGAAGGAGTTTAATAGCTTTCACATGTTTTTTTTTGAATATGTTCACTTGGTTCATGCACATAAGTAAACGAGTTTTAGATACTTCAGTTTGTGGCATGTTTTGTTTGGATATTTTCACTTTCTTTTAGTTGATACTTCACTTTATTTTATGTTTACTTGGTTCATGTGCTGGAAGATCTTTTCTCTTTTAGGACACATGAGCCATACATATATCGTCTCTCAATCATACCTGGTGCACAATGCCATTTATTTGTTCGGGCATTGTAAAATATAATTTTTTCTTCTCCGAAATCCAAACAAAAACAGATTACGAACATTAAGAACCTGGCAATTAATATATTTGAAAAAGAACCACACAACCTTAGAGAAAATATAGCTGACTATAAGACCCCATGTCAAGAGTTGGATCCACATATATAATCATTAAAATCACCGACAAAACATATCAAAATCATCATAAGTAAATAAAAATCTTCCGAAAAAGACCAAATTAGAGAAATGTGTCACCGCCATATTAAGAAAATCTAATCACTTAGAACAACGAGGATATAATTTAAGTTTTGATAAAATAAGCATAGAAAGAAAAACCTAAAATTAAAATCTAATATTATAGGAGAAGAAAGATCTTGCGGACAATAGCATTGAAGGCTATCGCCGCCGGTTAGAAAAAAAATGAAGTAGCTAGATCACAGGTCAGGATCGAACCTGCCATTACCAAATTAAAATCTGTCGGCATCCAAATCATAACCAATTGGTTATATGTGGAGCGGACCTTTAAGATTATATTTAGTGTTTATTAAGGGATATTAGCATTGTATGACTGTTATCTTTCTTACGCCCCCTCACGTGAAGGGCACTTTTCTTTTTTTTGATAGGCTAAAGCCGGACCCAGGCCCCTACCCAAATCCATCCAGTTAGACTAGCCCCACTGCTAGACCCAACCCCGCCAAACCCCTCTATACAAACTAATTAAATACAAACCTCTACCACGGTGGGGATCGAACCCCTGACTTCCTCCTTACTGGAGTTGATGGGATACCACTGAGCTATGCTCTTGGACCCACGTGAAGGGCACTTTGGACGTCTAACACATGAACCTTTGTAAGGGTAGCTGTTGGGCTTTCACACATTTTTATTGTTGGGCTTTCAATAAAAATCACCCTTCACTCTTTGGTATCCGCTCGTTCCACGAATTTGATCCAACATTGCAGTTGAAGAGGATTTCTCTTTTGATTTTGGCGATCATTTCATTATTCCGAACTCACTATATGGAGTTGAAGTTATTTCACTCTTGTACAAGTGTTTTAATCAAAGGGATCAAGGGGATCAATTCTGTACAGTCTACTGAAGTTTCTTAACAAGCTGAGCGGCGAGCGCAATGTTGTATTGCAGCGCCATTTGAAGAGAAGAGAAACCTGCTGTTTTAATGATAACTCAATAACAAAGAAGAAGTCTTTGGAGGATAGAATTATTCATAATTTGAAGTTCACACAATTACATTCAGAGAATTCTTGGTTCCTTATATACATTGTCACGCCTAAAATCACGACACAGAGAACACAGAAGAAATGCATGTGAATAAGATGTCAAGGAATTCTTAAGAAGAAGCAAAAGATGAAAATTGAGATGTATTTTTGCCCTCCTCTAGCTGGTGTAGTTTTGCGAAAATTCCAACCAACGGGGCAGTATTATACGTACATGCTTCAGTTTGTGCGTAATTTCCACGATGATCGTTGAAATTGTCGTGGATATCTGGTCCACCAACTAGAGCGCCAGTTACTTCGTTCGGGTTCGGTTTATTTCTACTGTACCACTGGTCATACCCTTGTGTACAACCAATGAACCCTTTGCTTCTCTTGTATGCAACAATGGATGCACCTCTATGGTGCACCCTTTTAGGGTATTTGTATCCAAAACCCACCAAGTAACTTATACCCATTGGATTAGCACCCAAAATGTAATCGACTTGAGATTTTGCTAGTGTCAATAATTCTTGGTGTTTTACCATTTCTCCGTTGCAGTTAAGCTTTTGATTTGCTCTTTTAAGATAATCAGAGTATACCGTTAGAAGGAAAGCCGAAGTAGATACATATTGCATATTGTTCCATTTTCGGATAAATAAAAGCCCCCCCGGTGTTAGCTCCACGTTGCTATTATTGTTTCTGCCAAGACACGAGCATAGATAATGCTCGGCTTTGGAACGATATTGCTCAAGAATTTTCTGAGTATAATCTTCATGATTCCCATCCATTAACAACTGTAAACAAAAAGTTGTTAATTTTATTGTAAAAGAAAAGACACTAAGAGATCGAAAATTTAGTGAGAAAATTAAAGGTTTGAAGTTTATCTTGGAAGCAAGAATTTGAATACCAGCATACTTAACATCCCAGCTGAATTCAGTAATAGCCCATCCAGTGCCACCAAATTCATGAGAATTATTGATAATGTACTTGAAATAATTCGAATTATCGGTGGCTTTGTACAACCACAAAGCTCCCCATAACAATTCATCTTTATAACTACTCACTGATGGATAATATCTTTTCACCACCTCTAAACTTCTATCATATGCTCCTCTATACTTATCTCCGAACTCAAACAACTGAGAAAAAGATAAGAAAAATAATGAACAAAAATTATTTACAAGAAATGAAGAACTATCAGAGTTTAATAATAGTAAAGAAAAACCATACTTACTTGTTGAGCATGATGTAAGAGTAAGTGAGAGTAATGTGGGTTAGACTTCCTAAACACGATAGAAGCTGCTGCCAATGCCGCTGCAGTCTCTCCAGCAAGATCCGATCCCGGGTTATTTTCATCGATTTTATAAGCTTGTCTAGATGTTGTCATGTCTTCCGGTCGTTGCCAACAGTAATGATCGGTATCACCATCTCCAACCTTATATATAAACATCAATTTAGAATTTTATCTTGTAATAACTAATTATTCATAGTTAAAAATATGATTTCTACATATTAAATTACCTCAGCCCAAAACACATTTGGGGAAGTATGAGCTTTGATGAAATAATCTGTTCCCCACTTAATCGCTTCGAGTACGTGCTCATATTCACCAGAGTTAGCGATTTGTTCGCCATACTCGATTACGCTCCATGAAAGCATCGTTACAGTGAAAGCCATTGGTAAACCAAACTTTACATTATCACCAGCATCATAATAACCTCCGACTAAATCAACCTATAATTAATCATCAAAAACAGTGATCAACTTAATAAAATCCACAAGTTAAATGTTAAGTATGTTTCACATTTATAATGGCAATGAAATTACTTACCCCTTGTTCCAATCCATCAGTAAGTCCAGAATTACCTCTCCAGCGTACCCGTTGATTATACGGCAATCGACCGGATCGTTGTGCCTCGAAATAAAGAACACTCTTCTTCAAAGCATCCTTGTAATCAAATGCATTGGATAGAAAAGAGAATGAAAGAAGTAAAACCAAAGAAACCCATGGTTTTGTTGAACTAGTTATTAGACAGCTGCTGCATTGGGTTTTCTCTACCATTAACAACTTTTAACAGTTCAACAAGGGAAGGGAAAATATGGTTATTTCTTCTGTATCCTTTTCTTACTCTGTGTAATCTCTCAATGTTTCTTATATATATATATATATAGGATTCTCTGTTTGCAGTTCTAGTTGGAAAGGTTAGTTCTCTAATTAAGGAGACGAAAAAAAGGTCTTAATCAATGTTATTACATGCTTAAACAAATATCCCTACACATCAGGGAATTAAATATCTGTATTAATTTTTTCATTCTAATTAATTATTCATGATATGCTACTAACTATGGAGTTTTTAATGAAGAGAGGATCTGAATCTGACAGGATATTCAATGTCACCTGCCCATTATATATATTAGGCCATTGAATCATGTTTCTTCTTTTGGCCATGTTGTGCGAAACGGGTTTTACATATTACGTACTTCCGTGTTGAGTTACTGATTGGTTTTCTATGGTTCTTACTTCTTTCCACTCGAACATGATCTCCGTCGCTATGCTGACGTATTTTTGCACAACATGCAAAAAGGAAGAAGAAAAAAACCATGGTTCAATGGCCTGTTGTATTTATAATGGGCAGGTGACGTTGAAGTAAAAAAAGCGTGTTTAAGGAATAAACTACTACAGTCTAAAAGCACGCTTTCATTATCCTACCACTTACGAGAGGGATTTGTTGAAGATTAGTGAGTCTAAAATGATTTATTATGTCATAATGAAAACGTGAATCATAATCAAGTTATCTTATATACATGGCTAACGCGCTCTAGCAACAATCCCACCACCAGGGCCTCCAACTATTATTGGAGGAGGGGCACTTTAGCTTTGTGAATAACTTTTGCTTTTTAAACTTCAAACAAAAAACAAAATGCTCGGTTTATTTAATATATACTGTTATTAGTTGATACAACAACCATGTGAAGTGCATGTTTTCTAGTTTATCACATTGATAGAAAGACTTGATTAAACTAAACTGTGATTCCGTGTGATCGATGGCTAAACATTCCTGCTAGTCCACTTTCGACTAATAGCCTTTTACCCACTGTCGACTGATTACGATCGATCAATAACTTAATATGTATCTCACATAATTCCCTTGCATTAATTTGTCAACTGTCTTAATTCTCTAATGGTACTTTGGTCGTCAGATGATGACACTGTTCACCTGATCCCTTTGAACTCTATTGTTTCACTGGGACGGTGTTGTACAGCCTGAAATGCTAAAGTGCTGGTTGTATATTTGAATTCATAAAGTATCCCCTAATTCAATTAGTAATTTATAAAGTATCCCCGTTTTTCTGAGTAGTCTTGGTCACCTGTGAACCTGGCCTAAAAAATTATAAACACGCAATCATCCTCACAGAACTTCAAATAAACTAGTAGACATAATTTGATGGACACCTTTTTCAATGCGATAAAATGGATCATTCTTCGAGAGGAATGGTGCTACTCTAGTCTAGGGATCAGCGTGAGAGGATCTAGCCAGGAGGTTACGTAAGATGAATTGACAGCCAAACTACTGCCATCCTTGAGAATATGGATGTTTATTCCTTCATGACCATAATTGTCTCTGCAATCTGCATGAATCAAATGAGAATAGTTAGTTAATTCCCTTTTTTATCAAATTATGAAATGAAGTTAATGTGTGAACGTTTACCACCAGCCTCTCTGCAACTAATTAACTTTACACTTCTGACAAATGCAGCAGATTGCTGATAAGAAAAAAGCGCCAGGTCTTACAGATAGGAGTTTAAATTGTGTCTGAGAATACTACCTATTGTCGTGCAGACCTCCTTAATAACTCTGGGCCGGGCAACTGAAAGGGGAACTTTTGGCTTACGAAGCACATTTTGATGAAGGAGGCTCAAAGCCTTTGACTTTCCGGAGCTGCGGCTAATTCACTGTCGAAGGAGAGCAATTATGTAAGTTCCGTTGCGGCAAGAAGGAAAGTAATTAAAATTTTAACTTATCGATTTGGTCGGGGTGCCCATTTTATGCACATTAGTAACTCATGGTTGGAGTTACTAGAAACTGAGTGGTTTATGAGGAAATTTGAATTTAATTTGGTGATTTACTTAACTGTATTCAGTGTTTGAATTTGCGGGGATCAATAGAATCTCAGATGAAAATGAGTTGGTTCTAAGTATACTCAGTGTATCCTAGTTGTCATTGGTGTTGTCGGGGTATAGTCGCTTAGTTTCTGTATATGAGTTACAGAAAGTTGAATTCAGTGGAAACTGCAGAGTTAGAGAAGGTAATCATATTGGAGTTAGTACACATATTCTCACCATAAAATGTATAAATCCCAAATCTAAAGCACAAGTACTCTAACCCTTGGTGTATAGAAACAGCATTTAGATGAACGCCCAAGACCTGATCTAAGACATCTATTGCAGACACTTGGTGTCATAGTCGGTATACATTGAACTATTCCGTAACATTTTTAAATCCTATGTGATTGGTTGAACCAGTAGCAAATAGAACTATTGGTAACGACTTCAATCCCTAAATAATCTAGTAATCCATTTTCTGTTCAAGCATGAACACAATATGTGCACTCATCCTCCCAACATGGTATATTCCGCCTGAACTGGCATAAGGCTTAGCCAAGCCGTAGAGACTAGTAAAATATTTGTTTTGAATATTGTTGGGTTCCTCCTTAGAAAAGAGAAACCCTTCAAAAATAGGCGTATGCCGCTTAAAGCAGCAAGCACACGGTATTCTTTAGTAAAAGGCGAAAGAATAGTTCGCTTTGTGCTTACTGCACGGCTGCGTGAATTATTTGGAAGAGTCGAGTGCTTATTTTATACAGAGCATTTTGAGTAGAGCTGTGATTTCTAATCGTTGTGGGACTAAATCATTCTTCACTTTGAGCCGAGATTTGAAGTTGCTAGATAGTCCAGGTTTATTTCTAGGCTTGCCAACCAAAGAAGGAATAGTTGCTTTGTGCTTAATAGGCGTATGCCGCTTGTACAGACCATTTTGAGCAGAACTCTAATGTGGAAGAATGCGCTTCAAAGTTTCTAGAATGTACTCATTTTACTTCCGAGGTGATGGTGAAGGAAAGGTTTCCTTCCTATTGATTCAGCACTGGAATATAGTTCAGTTCTAGATACTAAAAGAAAAGACTCGAGATGAATATCAAATTCATCTTGATTCCACCACCGTTCATATGATCAAAATCAACTTTGATTCTAACACTGTTTGTCTCCTCCTCCCAAGTATTCTCATATCTCTTTCCTCACCATAGAATCAAAGTTCTAGCAAATCAAGTCTTTGTACCATGAATGTTCAATGTAAGTCTACAATTGGTTTCTGTCAGTTATAACGAAAGAAAAATAATGGAAAGCTATACCATTCAGCACCAGTGGTCTAGTGGTAGAATAGTACCCTGCCACGGTACAGACCCGGGTTCGATTCCCGGCTGGTGCACTCTTTTTTTTAATTTTTTTTTTGTGACTTTTTTGCAGTGTGGTCTCTCTAGTCGACAGGAAGGAGATAAGACCAACTCTTTGTGTGTGAACTGGTCAAACCAGCACATGATGATGTACAAATTTTGTTCCTCCACTTTGATGGACAGTTTGTTGTTTTGTTCAGTGTTGTACATGTTTTCTTTTAGAAGGATCAACCGAAGCAATTATTTGCAGTCTAGTTCTTTAAAAAGCTGAGCACAAAGTTGTATTGCAGCAGTTATGGGGGCAAGGTATTGAAAGCGTGAAGCGTCGTTTCATGATTGATGTTTGAAGCAGATATTTTGTTATAAATAAATTAGTAGTAACTAATAATTATAAATTTATTAGAAAGATAATATATATATATATAAATTTTATAAAAGTCTAATTATTATCAAAAACAAAGTGTGTGTACATCAATTCAACCTTTTCCAGGCAAGTGGGAGGTGGGGTGTTTGATTCCCCCTTAAAACATTCATATTTTTCTTCTAAAAGCTTTAAAAATTAGGCGCGAAAGGAGTTGACTAAGTCAAAAACGCATTTCACATAACCGCTTCGGAGCGAAATACTGAAATTTGAAGCGAAGCGTATGCTCCGAAGCGTGAAGCGCACGCTTCATGAAAAATGTGCTTCACATGACCGCTTCAGAGCGAAATGCTGAAACTTGAAGTGAAGCGTACGCTCCGAAGCATGAAGCGTACGCTTTTAAAAACCATATATGGGGGACCTCTAGATGAATTTGAAGAGAACCCCATGGAAGCTACTTCAATGATAAGTAGCTTGTTGTGAGCCTAACTGTAAGCTGATCCGTCACCTGGCCTACTGAGATGAGAACTCTCCCATTAAATAAATTCAGGCCTTTGCAATGCACGCCAAGCTTCCTGCGATGAGAACCCACCCATGATTCTTTTTTCTTTTTTTTTGCTTATTCTCATATCCAACTTCTCTTTTTGTACCGTCTTGTTTCAATTCCTCTGTTTTAACTGGTCGGAGTCGGACTAAATCTTAAGTTCGGTGCCTTGGACAAGTTGAGTTTTCTTGGGACAGTCCTTGGTGACTTCATATACTATATGTGCGGATGGTAGGATCAAACCCTTCTTTTTAAAATGTGGCCCCCTGAATTTTGTGGCCCAATGCAAGGCATTGCCTGCATGGGCCCAGGGCCGACCCTGATAAATGAAAATATATTTTTGTATCAATGAGATTTAGCACAAGTAAATAGGTCATGACTCAAGCATCGCCATCTCCCATACAAACCCGAGAGTTTCCTCTTCTTCAAAAAGATGATATGCTTCAAACCGCATTCTTCCTGCATCAATTACATGTTTCAAGACATTCACCACAGATACGCTCATATTTTCACGAACCATGCATATGAGCTTCCCCTTGTTTAAAGGTAAATATTTCCTAGCAGGAAAAAGTTCACACTGCAAATGCAACTCTTCGGAGCAGTCAATGTAGTTTTGGATACCCAAGAATCAGTGGTTGCATCATACAGGTCCAGCTTGCACACATCCTCACAACTTCTCATGTAGAGATTTCCATCGATAGCAATGGTTGTCTCCCAATTGGTGCTACCATTCCATTGTCAATTTCAAACCATTCGTTTGTTTTGGGCCGTAGTCAAACTACATTGTGCATTCAGATTAAGAAGAAGAAACATAAAAAAGAAAAGCTACCCAAAGTGTTACTGACTAAGAAACCTAAACATGATGTATGCAAATGTCCATCCATTATTATTATTTGAATCAACCTAAGGGAATCACATTCTATACATATATGATATTCAAGCATTCAACAAATCAAACATGCTTGATGAAAATTCCCAAATTCAGTAGTCCAAATAGATGTTTGACAGTTATAAGGTGCTCATGACAAGCTTAAGCTCTTAGCTCTAGAAATTTTCAGTTTGTAGGTGTAAATAATCCACATATCCAGGTGGAGGGATCCTGGGCCATGTTACACCAACAATAAGAAAAGCGTGAGGCACTGAATCATCCTCCCCAAGCCCGGCTCGATAAAAGAGACACCAAAAGAACCTGTGAAGCTAATACGTGTAAAGGTAAAACTCGTGCGTGATAGAAGAGATGCTTGTCAAGTATTAGGGCAATAAATTCTCTAACAAGACCGTTGAAGAAGATAACGAGAATCTAGTCCAAGTAAGACTCGGGACTAATGACATCGGGCCAGGATAAAGGATGATGTCGGCCTCATCTCACTAAACCGATATCGGACAGAGGTACTCGGGAGAAGATTCCACCAAGCTCGCCTCAACATCTCGGGGGGAGTTTCACTCATCGCCCGAGAAGGACATCAAGGAAGAAATACCACGACTCAGACTGTAACTTGGATGTATCATCATGTGTAACTATAAATAGAGAGCCTTGTAGAGAGCTAAAGGACAAGCAATTCAATGATAGAGGAGAGAACACCAAGAGCTTTGTAGAGTGAGTGAAGAGTTTGTTAGTGAGATATATCAATTGTAACCTTGAGTCAAGTAATAAGATCATCCCTTTACCCCGTGGACGTAGGTAATCATGTCGAACCACGTATATCTTGTGTTCTTTTTCATCTCTTGCTTATTTAGTTATACTATGTGGTCTTGAGATACATTGGATGTAGTAGTAGGATTTTCCACATCTACATTCTGGCGCCGACTAAAGGGACCGTGTAACATCTTCGGATACCTTGAAATCAGTGACTAAAAGAGAGAAATCCAAGCTCCTAAGTCACCTTGTGTGTTAGTTGAAGCTAAGGAACAAACTCTTTTGGTTAGACGTGCTAGTAGGCAAAGATTACAACTTGTTTTGTTTTGAAAAAATGATCTTCTTCATCTTTGAAACTTTCTGTTTAGGGATTAGATGAATTTTGCTTTGTTTTGGCATCGAGTTGTCCTTAATAGCATCGTTCTTTATTTTATCTTTCGGTCAAGTTGAGTCGATAAGGTTGAGTTATTAGACTAGGCTGTTAAGTTAAGTTGTTAAAGTGAGTTGTTAGAAAGATTCATAAGCTCCCAAAATAACATCTTTGATGTTTGGGTAGTAGCTGAAGTGAAATTTCATTCCGCTGATCTCTTTTTCTCAAAATTATAGAGTTTTCTAGATTGTTAAAAGTGGCATCAACACCACCGGTAAATCGGCTCAAAATCATTGAGTTAGGGTTACCAAAACTATGGCTAGAAAGGGTCAAATGAGCATCTCGGAGATAATCTCGTTTTGATCCCATTTTAAAGAGCCTTACAACGTAGTTAAAACAGAGGGCCTGAAAGGATCCTAAGGAAAATCAACCCTTATGGAGTTCCGAGGCAGAGAATGTAAGAGAGTAGGAAAGACATCACTCCGACAACTCGAATCGATGGAAACATTAAAAGAGCGGCAAAAGTAGAGGCCATCGCTTTGAAAATTGGTTAGAAAGAAGTTTTCCGGTCGGTTGTACGGGAAGCTAATGATTTCTAGTACAAGGAATGTTAGGACAAATAGTGATTAATGCACGGCGAGAGTACTGAAAGTGATGTATCAAGCACTTCCATAGAAAACTCTACTACTAGTAAAAAAAATTTAGTTTGCTGAGTTCAGCAGAGAAAAGTAGGAGGAATCGTACTTGGTTGGCCTCTTGTTGTTCGTCAGACTTCGTCCTTTTGTACGTTATTTAAAACCTTTTCGAAAAAAGTTCAAAGTGAGGTGTTGTATATTTTGCTGACATAGGTAGGGACGAATCTCTGAGGATAAGTACACCCGAGCCGATGGCCAGCACTTCAGGGACAGGCAGGATCCTGAGGAATCATACGGTAGCCGGGACAAGCGGACAAGAAGGAGTAACGGATTCACGACAACAGAACAACCGACAACAACATCCAGAAGAGTCCCGAGCTCCAGGTGGAGGAATGGAAGTTGTCGACGAGGAAGTGGATCTGGGCAGAGACGACGATCTTCCCCCGAGAAGGTTGCGCATCAATCCAAGTCAACTGAGGCCCGAGAATATGAGGGATGGAATGACTGCGTCCGATACAGAGGATGAAGAAGAAGCACTAATGATGCAAGAAGACCGAAGACGGGCCCGATAGCGTGCAGAATACCGACACGCTCTGGATCAAGAGGAGGAGAAACTTAGGCAAGTGCGCTTGGGGAGAGATAACATAACCCGAGATATTCCCCATGTGGCACCCCCAACCGCACCCCCAGCGGCACCACCAACTGCACCACCAGCGGCGGCAGGGAACCATGTGAACGGTCACTCCATCCACGAGAGTACCGACCCAACATTGATGGCGATCCTTGCGAACCAAAGGAGGCAAGAAGAACTGATGAGAGAATTACAGAGAAGAAATTTGGCTCTAGAGCACGAGAATTACCAACTCCGAAATCAGAGATCTAGATCACGAGGATCCTCGAGTCAGGGGGCCTCCGGCAATCATACCCGATCAAGGTATACCCGAACTCCACCACCCGGCCAAGAGCGTGTACCCGACCCCAGCCGTACGAGAGGTGGATATGGTCCTCCCGAGGACTCTTCGACCGAGGAAGAGGTGAACAATGGGAGACCCGACACCTCGACTAAAGCTAAGCTCGAACAACTCGAACAAATGGTTAAGAAGCTGGCTTGAGATGGAGAATACGACAAGTTAGCAGAGGTGATTAGCGAGGCAAAAAAGACCCCTTTTACCCAAGAGCTAGAACGGATCCCCTTCCCCCCGAAGTGTACACTCCTCACATTCCCTTCCAGATTCGACGACACTGGTGATGCGGGAGAGCATATTAAAATATACGGCATGTCTCTGCTACAATGGAGAAACACGGAGGTGGTCATGTGCAAGTTTTTTCCGGCTAGCTTGGAAGGAGAGGCGATAAACTGGTTCTATACCCTACCCGATGAGTCCATAGGAAGTTATGAAATCTTGGTGGAGACATTCCTGGAAACCTACATGCATAATAGCATTGCTAGGCCAAGGATAAATAAACTGTTTACCTTGGCTCGGAGGTTCAGAGAACCTTTGAGATCGTTGACGGACAAGTGGAGAAAACTATGCACTGATATCGGGAAGGTGCCTGTTGATTATGATTTTTGATTGTCGTTGTTTTTTTAGTAAATAGGATTCGAACTTTAAGACTTGTTAAGATTAATTTTAAAGGAATAAAACAGAGAGTTACTGGGTCTAGGATTCGGCCAAACTCATATCAATAGGTTCAATTATTCATTCTCAACAATTATCGCTCAACAAATAAAACAACATCGATTCTTATTTTTGCTAAAGTAGATCCTCCAAAGATTATTTATAAATCGTAAGCATGGGACATCAAACATTTCAGCAAGCATGACCCATCTAATAAAATGATAACTAATTTTTTCAAATCATATTTCAATTAAAATCAATGCAAAAGTCATATAAAAAATAAAATAAAATCACCCATGTATCAAGTTCGTCTTCCTCCGTCGACCCAGTGTTGGGGTTTAGCTTCTCATGATAAATACACACTCAAAAATATAACTTATGGCTCAAATTGTGTTTTTATTAAAGAAAACTAATAATACAATGAATCTGCAACGCTGTATTGGCGCTACAGAGTTCATTGTTACAATAGATGTTGCAAATTTAAAATAAGCGTGCCAAAATCACTGTTACAAGTACTGTCAATAAACGACAGTTCTCTGCGACAGTCAGTGGACGTCAAATTTCTTCTTCTTCTTCTCCTCGCTGCAGCAGCAGAGAAGTTGCTCTGCAAATCTCTGTTTTCTTCCCCAAACTCTCGATATCCTTCTAGGATTCCCAGCAACTTATTTATACCCATAGTACTTCAAAATCTTTGTAATTACTCCACAATATCTCGCAATAACTTTCATTATTCTTCACGGGAATAGTTCCCTTTTTTATCTCATTCTCACGTCTGTTGACAAACTACACATTCCAAACACGAAGCTGCACGTATCTTGATTGAGTGTGACTAATTACAACGCACGAAATCCTCCAAAAATATCTTAACTGATAAGTATACTCGATATATCCTCGAGCAAACAATATCTTCCCTGTTTTACTTCAAGCCGCATGGACAGCCCAATATTTTCAATTCGAACACCATTACCACTCTTGTTTAGTCAAAACAGGATATTCCAAGTCAACCCAGCGATTTAATCTCGCCAAAACTCCCTGTAATTCTTCACATAAGCTCTCGGATTTTAAAAAGAAACCCGTAACTCCCTGTGTGATTCAAATTGAAGTTCTAGACAATTCTAATCCAAAAAAAATGATCATACCATTCTTGTAAAGCTTAATCAATACGTCCCATGAAATTCCAGCGATTGAGTCTCAGTACAGCAGCTTCAAAACATCAACCCTAATTTTGTTCCATTAAAACCCATTTTTCCCGCCAAAACTATGATGCTTCAGATCCATGATTCTAGCCAATTTAAATCGAAACAGAGACCCATACCAGCTCTGTTTGGGTACTAGGAACAAACCCATTTGATTTCAGCGCTTTAGTCTCTTCCTAACGCCTTCAAATCTTCAACCCTAATTCTGCAGCCATTTTCCCGCCAAAATTCAAAATTCAAACGAAGAAGATGATTGCCCTTATCCAGATCCAGCGTCCCTTTATCAATTTGGGGTATATTTAGTAATTCTTGGGGTGTTACTCCTTAGTAATTGAGGTGCCCCTTAACCAGCGATGAGATTCCGAATAACACGCGTCCTCCGGGGTACAAAAACCACTTTTCCAGCAACTTTCTCCAGAAGAGCTTATTTCACAAAAACACCTACAAACAAGTTTATTAGTGATAACATGAGTCCCAGCTAATGTATTTATGGGTGAAAATGTGTCGCACTTTCGTGCTCATCAAATTCCCCCACACTTACATTTTGCTAGTCCTCGAGCAAAACAGAAAACTGACCCGCTACACAGCTGGTCATAACCCTAACAATCATTTTTTTTATATAGACCCGCTACACAGCTGATCATTATTATTATTATTATTTTATTTTATTTATTTATTTTTTTTATTTATTTTGGAGACCCGCTACACAGCTGGTCATAAAATGCAAGGAAATTCCTGAAAAAGAAAAGTAAAACGTTAACCACTCCCCCACACTTAAACATTACATTGTCCTCAATGTAATTGAGTAATCCAATGCAAAATTTAAGATGGGAAATCCATAAGATGAAAAAAAGTAAACGAAAATATAAAAATAAAATACACTTATTGGAATGTACAAAAAAGGATCCCAAAAAATTAACAACCTGAAAATTTCGGGATCGACCCAAAATACAACATTTGTAAATGACAGCTTCACACTTATGTTATAACGATGCGGAGACACTGAAACTATCAAAAACAAAGATTTACCCCTAAACCATGTTTTTACTGCACAAGGAAGTGCGTAAAGAACAAAATATGATGATTCTATTGAGACTAGGGAATTATCAATTGACTCATGCACTGTATCAGGAATAGGAAATTCCTCCGGGTATTTAGATGCAAAGTACTCCAATAAAATTTTAGAAGCACACAATTCTAACCCTAAATTAGGTAATTTTTGGAAATCTAGGGGTCTAGAAACAACCTGTAAGTCGGGTGAATGCTTTTGCGATATAGATTCTTCTAAAGAATTAAGCAAATCATCTGCACAATCATCCACAGGGTCATCTATATATTCAGTATGGGACAAAGAGTCACTACATGATTCATCATCATCAGCAACAAATAATCTTTGACATTCAAGAACTCTCAATCTTTGTTGCAAACTAGGTGGTGTGTGTTTATAATACTTCTCGTATATCTCTAAAGGAGATTCTTCACTTACCGCATGTGGATCAAAAACTCCATACCGTTGCCTATGCATGTATTCACCAAGCGTCATCGCAGATGAGGTTTCCTAATAATTTGAATTTCTACCCATATATTCCACCAGTGTCATCGTAGATGACGTCTCCTCAGAAGAAGTCATCATCCTCAAAAAGTCTCTGAAAACAAATACAAAAAGAAACGCATAAAAAGGAAAAAAAATCTAAAATGAAATTAAAATACTGTACAAAATAAAATAAAAAAACCTAAAAATTAATCTAAAAACAAATCCGCGTCGGGGGCGCCAAAATGATTATGATTTTTGATTGTCGTTGTTTTTTTAGTAAATAGGATTCGAACTCTAAGACTTGTTAAGATTAATTTTAAAGGAATAAAATAGAGAGTTACTGGGTCTAGGATTCGGCCAAACTCATATCAATAGGTTCAATTATTCATTCTCAACAATTATCGCTCAACAAATAAAACAACATCGACTCTTATTTTTGCCAAGGTAGATCCTCCAAACATTAGTTATAAATCGTAAGCATGGGACATCAAACATTTCCGCAAGCATGACCCATCTAATAAAATGATAACTAATTTTTTCAAATCATATTTCAATTAAAATCAATGCAAAAGTCATATAGAAAATAAAATAAAATCACCCATGTATGAAGTTCGTCTTCCTCCGTCGACCCAGTGTTGGTGTTTAGCTTCTCATGATAAATACACACTCAAAATATAATTTATGGCTCAAATGGTGTTTTTATTAAAGAAAACTAATAATACAATGAATCTGCAACGCTGTATTGGCGTTACAGAGTTCACTGTTACAATAGATGTTGCAAATTTAAAATAAGCGTACCAAACTGACTGTTACAAGTACTGTCAATAAACGACAGTTCTCTGTGACAGTCAGTGGACGTCAAATTTCTTCTTCTTCTTCTCCTCTGGTTTCTTCCCCAAACTCTCGATATCCTTCTAGGATTCCCAGCAACTTATTTATACCCATAGTACTTCAAAATCTTCGTAATTACTTCACAATATCTCGCAATAACTTTCATTATTCTTCACGGGAATAGTTCCCTTTTTTATCTCATTCTCACGTCTGTTGACAGACTACGCACTCCAAACACGAAGCTGCACGTATCTTGATTGAGTGTGACTAGTTACAGCGCACGAAATCCTCCAAAAATATCTTAACTGATAAGTATACTCGATATATCCTCGAGAAAACAATATCTTCCCTGTTTTACTTCAAGCCGTGTGGAAAACCCAATATTTTCAATTCGAACACCATTACCACTCCTGTTTAGTCAAAACAGGATATTCCAAGTCAACCCCAGCGATTTAATCTCGCCAAAACTCCCTGTAATTCTTCACATAAGCTCTCGGATTTTAAAAAGAAACCTGTAACTCCCTGTGTGATTCAAATTGAAGTTCTAGCCAATTCTAATCCAAAAAAAATGATCATATCATTCTTGTAAAGCTTAATCAAGACGTCCCATGAAATTTCAGTGATTGAGTCTCAGTACAGCAGCTTCAAAACATCAACCCTAATTCTGTTCCATTAAAACCCATTTTCCCGCCAAAACTATGATGCTTCAGATCCATGATTCTAGCCAATTTAAATCGAAACAGAGACCCATACCAGCTCTGTTTGGGTACTAGGAACAAACCCATTTGATTTCAGCGCTTTAGTCTCTTCCTAACGCCTTCAAATCTTCAACCCTAATTCTGCAGCCATTTTCCCGCCAAAATTCAAAATTCAAACGAAGAAGATGATTGCCCTTATCCAGATCCAGCGTCCCTTTAGCAATTTGGGGTATATTTAGTAATTCTTGGGGTGTTACTCCTTAGTAATTGAGGTGCCCCTTAACCAGCGATGAGATTCCGAATAACACGCGTCCTCCGGGGTACAAAAACCACTTTTCGAGCAACTTTCTCCAGAAGAGCTTATTTCACAAAAACACCTACAAACAAGTTTATTAGTGATAACATGAGTCCCAGCTAATGTATTTATGGGTGAAAATGTGTCGCACTTTCGTGCTCATCACCTGTCGACCAACAAATCTTCGGGTTCGAAAATTATTTAGGAAAGTCCGACCCTATCTGGATAGCCATGTATACCGAAAAGACGCAAACACTGAAGGAAATGAGGAAGATGCAAGAACACTATATTGGACAGGGGCGTCCAGGAAGCTAGCACAGCTGCAAAAACGACCCCTGAGGAGATATCTAAGCGATCCAAAAAGAGGCATGTACCACCACAGAAAGTCACAGGCAGGAAAGAGTGGGTCGAGAAAAGAAAGAAACCACGCCACGAGCCGAGAACATACACACCTCTGACGAGACAAGAAATCACCCCGAGTTCTATCATTACCATTAGTATTGAGGACACTCGACCAACAATTGTCGGGAGATAAAAGATATAGTTCAACATTTGATCCGAGATGGATACCTAAGCCACTTTGTCAAACAAACAGCGTCGACCCCTACTGCATCCGACGTCCCTGTGCATCAAGTAAGGATTAATCGGGGAACCCAGTTCATTAACACTATCTCATATTCACCAACTCATGGATTCGATTTGGGAACTGGCATCACATCAAGAATTCATAAAAGGGATCAGACGGGAAAGGTGATTTTTAGCGTGGCCAAAACTTTACCCATGGAGGCCTGGATGATGCAGCAAAAGACGTCCCAATAAATATCCAAGCACATGGGGATCCACTAGTCATTACCCTACTCATCGAACAATGGGGAGTCAAAAGGATATTAGTAAACAGTGGTAGTTCTGTCGAAGTCCTCTTTTACAACACTTTCAAAAGAATGGAGTTGTCTGACGACATCTTAATCCCCTCAACTTATCGAATCTATGGCTTCAATGGGACGATGACCATACCAAAGGGGAAAGTAACACTTAGAATCTCGGACGGAGAAGGATAACTCGACACCCTGACTACATTTTGCGTCGTGGACGTTGTATCATCGTACGAGGCAATTGTAGGGAGACCTTGGATCGCGGGCATCAAAGGGGTAGCTTCTGCTTATCACCAGAGGTTAAGATTTCCCACCTACAGAGGAGTTTTTGAAGTGGTAGGCGATCCTCAGGCTGCGAGACAATGCATGCAACTAGATATTCAAAAAAATGAGGATAGACGAGCTAGGTAGCGCCGAGAAAAGAATAAAGCTAAGAAAGTCAAGGCCGGGGAAGAATTGGAAAAGGCGATTTCACAAGCAGTCATGTCGTATGAAGCTAGCGATAAGATGTCTTATAGCAATCAAAGGAGGCGACACCGATCAAAGAGACAAAACCAAACTTCTCGGCCCTAGAATCTACTCGGGAGATTAATATAGGGTCAGAGGAAGAACCGAAGATTGTCAGAATTGGATCGTTGCTGCCGGACGAACAGACAAACCAACTAATAGCCCTATTACAGGAACTCATGGATGTGTTCGCTTGGAAAATGCATGACATGGAGGGGATTGACCCGGAGGTATGCTCACATCACCTAAGGATAGATCCCAAGTTCAATCCGATCCGACAGAAGATGCGTAGAATTGCACCCGAGCTACAAGCGGCGGTAGAGACCGAGTTGAAGAAATTACAAGTGGATGGAATCATTCGAAAGGCCCAATACCCACAATGGATATCTAACATGGTGATAGTCCCTAAAAGGAATGGAGGGGTCAATGATCTGCATCGACTTTAGCGATTTGAATAAGGCCTTCCCAAAGGACAGCTTTTCTCTCCCCAGAATCGATTAATTAGTGGAGTCCATAGTCGGATACAAGGCGATAACGCTAATGGAAGGGTACTCAGGATACAACCAGATCCCTATAGCCCCCGAGGATCAGGAGCATACATCTTTCTTTACACCTAGAGGGCTATATTTTTATACTAAAATGTCATTCGGATTGAGAAATGCATGTGCCACTTATCAGAGGTTAGTGGGAGACATGTTTGAGGATAAAATACACAACACCATCGAGGTCTACGTGGACGATATGCTAGTAAAGAGAAGGGAGGCATCCAACCATATCAATGACCTTCGAGAGATCTTTCAGACTATGAGAAAATATAAGATGCGAGTGAACCCGACCAAGTGCATCTTTTGGGTAACTTCGAGAAAATTCCTGGGATACATAATAACTGATAAAGGTATAGAATCCGACCCCGACAAGATTAGGGCCGTCTTGGAAATGCCATCTCCGGTGACGATAAAAGACGTGCAACGGTTGAACGGAAACTTGGCAGCGTTAGGACGATTCATTTCACGATCGTCAGACAAGTGTAAAGACTTCTTCGGGATGCTCAGAAAAGGAGAAAATTTCAAATGGACTGAGGAGTGTGAAGAAGCATTCCAAAAGATTAAACAACATCTCGCGATCCTACATGTGTTGCAAAGACCTGAGCCCAATGAGGTGCTTACTCTATATCTCGGGGAAACTAGCTACGCTATAAGTGAAGTTTTGGTCAAAAATGTCGGAGCTGAAGAAAAACCCGTGTACTTCATAAGCAAGACCATGAACTCGGCGGAGAAGAATTACACCAAAATCGAACAATTGATACTCGCCCTAGTGTTTGCAACATAAAAACTGCGGACGTATTTCCAAACTCACAAGATTCGAGTCCTCACGAGTCTTCTATAGAATCAGTACTCGATAATGCAGCAAGATCGGGACGGATCTATAAATGGAGTGCTCAAATTAAGCAATTCGACATCTTCTATGAGATGAGAACGGCAGTAAATGCACAGGCGGTGGTAGATTTTCCCTTAGACGATGAGGGTGAAATCGAAGATATTCCGGGAATGGAAGAAGACCGAGAAGATCCATCTGACCTCCTTGAAACATGCAGCCCGACACAATGAGAAGTGTTCGTAGACGGGTCGTCCAATAAAGACGGATCTGGATTAGGGATAGTCTTCACTACACCAAAAGGGAATAAGATGGTCCATTCGTTTAGGATGGAGTTCAAGGCAACAAACAATGTCACTGAGTACGAGGCCGTAATACATGCCTTACGGTTGATCGTAGAAATGTAGATTCATGATGTGAGATTAACTAGTGATTCTCAGTTAGTGATTCGTAATATTAGTGGACAATACGCTATTCACGATCCGGTATTACAGAAATATTGGGAGCTCGCCCAATTTTACATCAATCAGATTCCCAACATCAAGTTCCGGCACATCTGTAGCAAAGATAATAGGCACTCAGACGCATTAGCCTACATCGCCTTAATGTTAACAGACTCGACTATTAAAGGCATCTGAGTCATGAGGATCCTGATGACATCCAACCAGAAGCCATAGACACCAAATCATACGTAGCCGTGACCACGACCGACAAGTATGAAGCTGGCGATTGGCGCAAACTCATTCATCAATATTTGGAGACGGTAGAACTACCAAAGGGACGACCCGAGATCAATAAAATCAAAAGCAAAGAAGCAGCATACGAATTAGGAGATTGCGTCTTATATAAAAAATCTTACATAGGACCGCTCCTAAGATGTTTAAGCAAAGAGGAAGGGCACTAAATCTTGAATGAGCTACATTATGGTGCTGCAGGCAATCACAGTTCGGGCCGAAGTCTAGCAACCCGAGCTAAGACCATGGGATACTTCTGGCCATACATGGACGAGGATGCGAAACATATGTCGTTAATTGCGACGAGTGCCGAAATTTTGTCAAGAAGATACACGCACCTGCAGTAACTCTAAACTCAGTGATTACCCCTTAGCCCTTCGCCAAGTGGGGAACCGATATCGTGGGACCACTGCATGTCGGATCGGGACAAATAAAGTATTTGATCGTGGCTACTGATTATTTCACTAAATGGGTGGAAGCTGCACCACTAAGGAATATTCGGGATAAGGACGATTTTGTTTCATTTTGGAACACATCATATGTGGTTTCGGCGTACCAGCAACAATCATCTCGGACAATGGAAAACAGCTACAAGGCAAGAATATCGACCTGCTGTTTAACACCTACAACATTCGAAAGAGCAAGGCGACGCCCCTTTATCCGCAAAGTAATAGGCAGGCTGAGATGACAAACAAGAAAATAGCAGATAATCTGAAAAAGCAGCTGGATGGGTAATATGGCGAATGGTGTGAGGAGCTCTATAATGTTCTATGGGCTTACAGAACTACCCGAAGGGACGCGACCGGCTTGTCACCCTTTATGTTAACATACGCAACCGAGGCCATCCTTCTAACTGAGGCAATGACACCCACCACAAGGACTGAGGCATGTTGGCGGAATATCTCAGCAGATCTAATTCTGGCCAAGCTCGATGACTTGGAAGAAACTAGAGAAATGGCTCTACAAAAAATGGAGAACTACCAAAGGCGATTACAGCGTGAATACAACAAACGAGTCCGACCAAGGGAGTTCCAGCCAGGACAGTTGGTATTGAAAGAACTACCTAGTTACGAGCATGACTAAAAAGGTGGAAAACTGGCGGCAAGATGGGACGGACCGTATACTATCATGGAGAAAGTGGGAGAAGGGGAATACAAGATATTGAAACCGGACGGAACTCCAGAACCTCGGCCAGGGAATGCTCGGCACCCTGAAACTATACCACCCATTAGAGGTGTGAAAGAAGGTATGATACCTTGTCATTCATTTCTGTAAAATTCCACGAGGGGTAGGGAATATTACATCTGCGTCTAATGGTCATTCGAACTCGGGGTGACGACATTGTGCAAGTGCTGAGGTGACTTACACTCGAATGGACATTCGTACTCGGGGCGACGACAGTGTGCAAGTGCCGAGGTGTCTTACACTCGAATGGACATACGTACTCGGGGCCTGGCAGTGTGCAAGTGCCGAGGTGTCTTACGCTAGACAAGCTATTCGAACTCGGGGCAGTGGCAGTGTGAAAGTGCCGAGGTAGCTTAAGGGTTCTGGTGGTTGGAAACCAGAGACCGATTGTCAAGGAACGAGTACTTGATAATCGAGCATACCACATTGCTCCCATCGCATGTGGCCGAAATCACTTGCCCAGACTAGTTGATCGATAATTACTCTGGGATGTCGAGACATAGAATCTAGGAATGACTAAATACCTTATCACTAGATCAAAACGACAGTGATGAGATACCTCAATCGGGACATTGCATTGGGCCCAATGACCCTCCATGTTGAGTGTGTTCGACAGAAATGGAATTTATGCTAACTAATTAAAAAATTTAATGCAGGGAATAAGTCTACCATAAACAAACAACAAAGCATGATCTGAATAACACAACCAGGAATCTCAAAAAATAAAGAAACAATCGACTGGCGACGCAGCACCCCATAAAACAATTTGTTCGAAAAAATTAAGGTGTTCAAGCGGATTACAACCCAGTGCAAAGGGCACAATAGTGGCGCAGCACTACAAAAAGTCCAACTATTCCTTCGGCAGAACTGATCCTGAACCAGCTTTCTTAGCAGAGACATCGTCCCGCTTCTTCTCGATAACCGCCTTCACGCCCTCCTTAACCTTCGTGACGAGCTCGGTCTTGAACTTTTCTTTCTCAGCAGCAAAGTCAAGATTCAGTTGAGCCGGTGCAGCTTTCGCAGTAGCAACTTGCCAGAAAAACTGAGTCTCCTGAGCCTTCAGTCGAGTAGCTTCCTCCTCCAAAGACTTCACGTTTCCTTGCTCAACTGCGAATACAAAGAAGGGGTTAGTATCGGGACAACAATATCACAACATTAGATGAGGCACAAGAACAATACAACATATGGAAAAACACCTTCCAGCAAGGGTAAAACTACTTTAATGGTTTCCTCGGACTTAAGCAAACTACACTCAATAACTGAGATCTTCGAAGTTAACTCATTATGACGTTGTTAATTGAACTCATTGGTGGGACAGTATTTCTTATGATCGCTCCAGCTAGCCTTCTGCCGATCATGTGCTAGCTACAGACCCGACAATTGATCCTGAGCCCGTTCCAACTCCTGGGATACCTGGTTAAATCTCCGAAGCCTCTCACATAATTCTTGGTTAGACTTCTCAGTGGCATCTTTTTCCTGCAAAATTCGCTTGCGATCAACATGCAAATCTCTGATTTGAAGCCTCAATCGTTCACACTGACTTTCCAAGTTATTGGCTAATAATGTTTTATCGGCGGTGACACCCTGGACTCGGGAAAGGCTCGCCCGAAAATTGTCTACCTCCTCGGGCCTATGTTGTAAAAGGCGCACTAAGCGCAGGCCTAGCGCCTAACAGAAAAGGCTCCCAAGGCGCCAAGAGATGCCCTTTCTGCAATTTTCTATTTTTTCCGCGACGCCTAGGCGCGCCTTAGGCGCTAGGTTTGGCGCCTCGCCTTGCCTAGCGTCTTTTACAACATATCCTCGGGCGCATACTCAAATCTCTGATAACGAAGCAGCTCGTCTCGCAGATGCTCGATCTCGGCATCTTGCCGATCTATCTTATATCCTTATTCACAATTTTTGAGGAAGGTTATCGACATGATCAAGCTCAATGTTCAGTTTTCTCTTCATCAGGCGATATTCGGAAGCAACGTCTGCATTTATACTAGATATCTCGGCTAGGAAGACAATACTAAACTCAGAATATTGGCACTACAGGATCAACCATATATACTACAGTTTAAAAACAAGTACCTTTTTCCTCGGCTAACTGCTTCCAGTCCTCGAGCTCTATCTTTCTCCTGCTGCAGCTGGGCACGAAGGCTTTCCATTTCCGCCAACTGCTTATGCCGAATAGCAGCCTCCAACATCTTTCTGTTGGTAGCCTAAGGACATTACACTTCACAAAATCAACAACCATTCTCCATCAGTAATACGCAGTTTAAAGAAGGCAACTCACCATAAGATTAAAAGTGTCTTTGAAACAGGCTTCATAAAGGGGTACAACTTTGATCATCTCATCAACGGTCAAGGTGCTAAAGTCGGGAGAAGTAAGAACCCCCAATGAGTTACACACTGGGCCCGGGAAAGTGAAGAAGGTAGTCCCACCCGAGCTCGACGTAGGGGGAACATGGGGCAGATTCTCCAACTATTCATTTCCATGGGCTCATTCTTCCCACCAGAGGACTCTTCTACTCGAGGATTCTCTCTATCGCCCTTTCCACCAGAAGACCCGTCCACTTGTTTTGGTTCCTCTCCCCCGCCCGAGAGATCGATATCATCTTCCATGCCAAACATTTCCTTATTATCATCATCATCGGACATGACAAAAATAATATCATCAATTATGGCAACGCCTTTGCCAGTAGAGGATCCAGTAGACTGCGGGGGCATGTTCTTCCCCGGGGCAGACTCGTCACCCCTGGACTCTTTATACTTCCCATCAGGCTTACCACCTACAACGGAAGACGAAATATCATAAGTTTTCTGAGGCGACTTCCTCAGGAAATGGGATAAGGGTAGCCGATCATCGGGATCCTCACCATCTTTTACGGAACCACCCCCAACTTCCCTTTTATCAGCTCTCGACTTCTGCACATGAGTCATCGTCAGACCCATTCAAGGCAACAAACAGGGGAAAGTACATGTACTGAGAATAAAGCAGTATATTTGTTACCTTCCCTGTCTCCTCCTCGACTCATGTGTTAGGACCTCTATCCCTCTTCCAAGTGGTTGGAGCCTTAGGCTGATTACTCTGGGACTTGGGCTGCAAAATACAAACAAGTTAAAATACTATCTTCCTAGTTACCCGGGCCGACTAACTAAACAAATGAAAAAACTTGCTCGGTCGAACTCGCATGCATTGCTATCTCAAGCATGTTTGTCAATGTTAGTGATCAAAACTATAAGTCTTGATTTCTAGCCTATATATCTAAAGGTCTCGGACTAAGATAGAAAATGTAGTTGAGCTCAAGACTCCATGGCAATCATCATACAAGAAGAAGGACTACTCAAGGAACCGGTGGATCTTCATCGACTAAAAGGTATGTGGAGACTTGAACTTATCTGTCACTCAAAAGTCTATCTACTCTATCTCCTATTCTTGAGACAAAAGTCGTGTTGATATACAGACTTTCATTATATACATTTGCTATTTCGAGCCGAGTTTAACTCGCTTATCTATTTCTCGAAATATGTGTTGGTAAGCTTTCTCTTTAGCCAAATTCATCTTTACCTAGTGACGAAAGTCATGTTATGTTTCAATCACTTTGGAAATTGCTCTGACGAAAAATGGTCTGTGAATAACGACTATATAACGTGCTCTGAGAATGTTTCAATGATTGATATGAGAGTTTAGATTACATAACCATTGGTAGGATATAAGCATTGTTGTGGAAACACATATATGTATAAGTCCTTATTCCTTGAACCAAAGTTTGCGAACTTTGTTGATCAAGAGAAACGGAATGTGGCGTGAGCCAAGTCCGCGAACTCAGTCTGCGAACCGGCGTAAGTTCTCAACCTGAGAATTTATGCTCGAGTTTGTGAACTCCTTCCGTAAGCTTAAGTCCGCGAACCCAGTCCACGAACTTGAGCAGGTTATATCTAAAATCGGTTGCTCTTTAACTCATGTTTATATAAACTAAGGAATGCTTTAGCAAACTGTGGTTATAAAGTTCATGAACCGATTCGAGTGAATCAAACCGTTTTTGCTTCGATTGTGTCTTGTGTAGTTACATAAGATCTAAGCAATTGAACAATTCTCTAACTAGTTCATTTGAGTCATTTGGATTAGTTATGGTGAAGAAAAATATGGTGGATATGAAAGTGATCATATGGCTAACCATTTGGTTAACTATTGTTGAACCAACAAATGTTAATGTTTGGGAACGACTACATAAACCCAAAATTGGACATTTCATTTGTGTGTAACAAGCTAAGTTTTCGATCCAACGGTTGAGAAATATTAACTTGAATCTAATCAGGTTTTCATCTAACGGTGAATATTGAATGCTTTGCTACCAAGCTAACATTGATTGCAAACCCTGATTTGAAAGACTATATAAGGGAGAACTCTAGCAACTGGGAAACCTAATCCCCACACCTTACATGTGATACTAGTTGTGCTAAGCTAGAGTCGATTGTCCTTTAACCTTTGGTTTCTTCTTCTAAACCAGGTTAACGACTTAAAGACTTCATTGGGATTGTGAATCCAGACCGATACTACTGTTCTTGTAGTTGTGTGATCTGATCTTGTTGTTTCTATCGTTACGAGTACGATTGTAATAACTGGCTCGAAATTTATATCTCTGATAGGCAAGATAGAAAAGTAATCACAAACACTTCGTCTCATCGTTTGTGATTCCACAATATCTTTTTTCACTGCGTCGATTAGGATGATTGTGAGGTGATTGATAATACTAGACTGTTCTTCGGGAATATAAGTCTGGTTTATCAATTAGTTCTTGTTCACCTTGATTTATTAAAAGACGGAACAAAACTCATAGGTATATTCGTGGGAGACGGATTTATCTATCACCGTAGACTTTTCTGTGTGATACAGATTTGTTCATTAAAGTCTCCGATTTTGGGTCGTAGCAACTCTTAGTTATGGGTGAGATCAGCTAAGGGAATCAAGTACGTAGCATCCTGCTGGGATCAGAGGCGTAGGAGCATAACTGTACCTTGGATCAGTGTGAGATTGATTGAGGTTCAACTACAGTCCATACCGAAGTTAGTTTGGAGTAGGCTAGTGTCTGTAGCGGCTTAATACAGTGTGTGTTCAATCTGACTAGGTCCCGGGGTTTTTCTGCATTTGCGGTTTCCTCTTTAACAAAATTCTGGTGTCTGTGTTATTTCTTTTCCGCATTATATTTTGTTATATAATTGAAATATCACAGGTTGTGTGTTGTTCAATCAATTAGAATATCCGACCTTTTGGTTGTTGATTTAAATTGATTGACACTTGGATATTGGTCTTTGGTACCATCCAAGTTATCTCTCTTTGATAAAGACTCGCAGATTTCTATTTGCTTGAGTATATATCAAATCGAGGGATTGAGATATAAACTCTTTGATATACTTTTATCTAGATTGAGTCTGACTGTCTAGTTGATTCTCTAAAAAGTATATTGGAGTTTGTCCATACAGATTGCTAAGCGAAATATTGGGTGTGGTTGTCGTACCCCCGCTTTTTCAATTGGTATCAGAGCAGGAAAACACGTTCAAGACCTCACAAGTCTGTGTTTGTAGCGATCTGACTCTATGGACAGAAAAATAACGTAGAAAAAGTTCTAATAAACTGGTTATTCTCCATAAAAATTTGGATGAACAAATCCGGATCAACTCTGATCTCATAGAAGAAATTTCAATGCTTAAGGATTTGAAATCTGTTAAAACCCATTTAATGGATTTGAATAACTCCAGTTCCTTCTCTTTGAAGAACGGTCATAAGTCATGTAATAAAAAACGTTCACTTGTTGTCAAAACTGACATGACTCAGAACTTTTCTGACGATTCCAAAAGTGTTGGCCCATGTTTGTCTTGTGATTCCTCTAATCACTTTCAACATACTTGTATGTCCTTCCAAAAGAGACTGAAAGTTGCAAGTAGTCTTCACACGAAAGCTAAACAACTTGGTGCTTTTCTAAAAGGACGTACAAAACTATCAGGAAACCCTAAACATGAAAGTACTAATAGTATGGGAGCTTTTGCTTTTAAAATCGACATCACCCTTTCAATGGTTTCTTGACAGTGGATGTAGCAGACATATGCCAAGTGATCTCACATGGTTTGTTTCTTCTGATGACTATGAAGGAGGACCAGTAACTTTCGGAGATGGGAGTTTTTGCTACATTAGCAAGAAAGGGACGATCAAACTGCCCGGCGTACCTGAAATACATGATGTAGTATACGTAAAAGGTATGACTGCAAATCTTCTTTCTATTAGTCAAATTTGTGACAAAGGCCATCGAGTTGTCTTCAATGCAAATCGATGTGATATTGTAGACAAAACTGGGAAAGGTGGAATCGACACATCTTTGGCATGAGCATTTTGGTCACATCAACTATCGTATTCTAACTAAGATCATTAACAAAGAACTTGTTAGAGGCGTTCCCAAAATCAATGAAAAGATTGAAGGTGTATGTGGTGCCTGTCAAAAGGGTAAACAAACTAAAGTTCACCATAAATCATCTCGAGATATTCTCACTAAAGCTCCACTTGATTTAATTCATATGGACCAATTCAACAACCCACGGTTGCTGGCAGGAAGTATGCTTTAGTTATGGTAGATGATTACACCAGATTCACTTGGGTTGCATTTTTGTCTCATAAAAATGAAACCCTTGATGAATTCAAGATTATTGTTAAAAGAATCCAGAACGAACAAGGTCGCAAACTAAAAAAAATTAGGAGTGACCGTGGAACTGAATTCAAGGACACTAAGATGTTTGAATTTTGTGACGAACTGGGGATTATTCAACAATACTCACCACCCATTAGTCCTCCAGCTAATGGAGTTGCAGAAAGAAAGAATAAGAACATTTAGGAAATGGCCAGGGTAATGCTCCATAACAAAAACTTACCTCTAAGGTTTTGGGGAGAAGCTGTTTTTACGGCATGTTATTTGATCAACCGTGTTTACTTACGGTTTAAAACCCTAAACACTACTTATGAGTTGTGGTATGGAAGAAAACCCAACCTGCACTATATTAGAGTGTTCGGAAGTAAATGCTACATTCTAAAAGATCGAGAACAGAGAGGAAAATTCGATACCAAAAGTGATGAAGGTATCTTTCTTGGCTATGCTTCTGATAGCCGTGGTTTTCGAGTGTTTAATCTCAGAACTCAGGTCATGATGGAATCTGCTAATGTCATCATCGATGATATTAGTGATTTTCATCATAATAATCCTCCTGTTGAATTGCCTCCAACCGAGACAATTGAGAAAGTCAAAGAAATACCAGAATCAGTTGAAGTTATCCCAACTGTTGTTGATCCTGATATTTCTAGTGACGAGGAAAAGAGCACTGATCAGGCTACTCCTGACGAACGAGAACGTGTCCCTCCACGACACCTCTGGGTTCAAAGGAATCATGATCCCAACAGTATTATTGGGGGAAGAGATTCTACAGCTAAGACTAGAGGGTAACTTCAAAACATATGTAATTTTGGTTGTTATCTGTCACAAGTAGAACCGAGATATATTGATGAAGCTCTGAACGATCCCTTTTGGGTAAATGCAATGCATGAAGAGTTAAATCAATTTATAATACAAGACGTATGGGAACTCGTACCTTGTCCCTCCAATATTAATATTGTTGGAACAAAATGGATATTCAAGAACAAGTCTGATGAATTTGGCACAATTATCAGAAATAAAGCCAGACTTGTCTCTCAAGGATATTCATAAATTGAAGGTATCGACTTTGACGAAACCTTTGCTTCTGTGGCACGCCTTGAGTCCATTATACTTTTATTAGATCATTCTTGTTTTCTCAAGGTTAAGCTTTTCCAAATGGATATAAAATCCGCGTTCCTAAACGGAATTCTAAAGGAAGAAGTCTATGTTGCTCAACCTAAAGGATTTGAAAACCTTGATTTCCCGGATCATTTTCTTAAGCTCAAAAAGGCATTATATGGGTCAAAACAAGCACCTAGAGTCTGGTTTGAAAAACTTACCACTTCTCTTATTAGAAAAGGTTTTTCAAGAGGTGGAGCTGATAAAACTCTGTTTACCAGATGGAGTGGGAAAGATGTTGTCATTGCTCAAGTCTATGTAGATGATATCATCTATGGTTCAACTTCAGAGAAGCTTGCAAAGGATTTTCAAGTTTCTCTTGCCAAAGAGTTTGAAATGAGCAATGTTGGTGAATTAAAGTTCTTTTTAGGATTACAGATTCAACAACATAAGGATGGAATCTACTTATCTCAAGAAAAATATGCAAGGGATCTTGTTACAAGATTTGGTCTAGATAAGTCAAGTCCGAAACTGAGACCTATGCCCACTACTGGTAAACTACACAGAGATGAGAAAGGAGTAAAGGGTAGATCAAGAATTGTATCGATCTATTATTGGTAGCCTTTTATATCTTACAGCCACTAGACATGATATTTCTTTTAGTGTTGGTTGTCGTGCTAGATTTCAGGCTAATCCAAAGGAATCTCATCTTGCAGTTGCAAAGAGGATCATACAGTATGTCAATCACACTGTCGGGTATGGTCTATCTTACACTTTTTATACTAACACTGAACTTTCTGCTTATTCAGATGCTGATTGGGCAGGATGTGTAGAAGACAGAAAAAGTACATCAGTGGGTTTCTACTATGTAGGACTGAATCTTGTGGCTTGGCATAGCAAGAAACAGAATTCACAATCCCTGTCTACATGTGAAGAAGAACATATTTCTGCTGGCTCATGTTGCACTCAAATTCCTATGGATGAAACAAATGCTAGCTGATTATGGAATTGATACTGGAATAATGAAGATCTTCTGTGATAACTCTAATGCCATTCAAATTACTGAGAATCCCGTTGAGCACTCAAGAACAAAGCACATTGATATAAGGTACCATTTTATTCGAGATCTCTATGAAAATGGTATCATAAGTACGGAATTTGTGCCTTCCGAACAAAAATTGGCTGATATTCTCACCAAACCATTAGACACTGCTACTTTTCAACACTTACGACAGTCTATTGGTGTTGTTTTGGTTCATTAATTGTTTCTATGACTCTTCCCCCTGTGCTTATCTCGATCTTTTGGGCAATTGAGTTTGAAACTCCAGTAAGTGTTTACTTCAATTCTGTATTTGTTTCCGTAGGATTGATGTTTCTGTCAGAGTTCTTTGTGTGTTGTGTCCAAAGAAATCCTTCTTTTCTTTTGAAATTAAGGTCGCTCTTGTTGTTCTTTTGGGAATGACATTTAATGGGGGAGAGTTCTTTTGAACTTGCGCTTAATTGCCAAATCTTTGTGGGGAGTGCGGTTGTGGAATATCATAGGGCTTATCTTCTATCTTTATAAACTCCTTGATGAATGCATTTATCTTCGGCTTTATGATTGCATCTAAACAAGATGATATATTTTTACTTTCTTTTGGTCAAGAAATGTCTCTTTCGGAAATTTCATTAGGATCCCGTTCTTGTACCTTCACCAATTTTATTGACAAAAAGGGGGAGAATTAATATGTAGTTCACACTACAAATACATATGGTTTTCGGATTATTATGTAAGGGGGAGTGGTTTCCATGTGAGACGGAGTATTGACTAAGGGGGAGTGATATATATCACCATAGTATTGTTGTTGAAGTTGTGATACAATTGGACTTTGACGCTGTGTAATGATATTATGACATTGTATAACAATGATTGAGAACTATTGTTTTCTTGTTGTTATAGCTACAAATTTTCAAAAACGATGATGCTAAACTTACAACCTTTGGGATCATTGGAGTACTTGGAAGTGATGAAGTTTTCGAGTAATGTTGAAGGTTAGGCATGCGGAATAGGAGCTACAAAAGTTAATTTATTTATTTTTTGTATTCCATATGTATTAATAGTTTTGCCACTAAAATTGACAATGGGGGAGATTGTTAGAGCATTTCTCGGTCGAACTCGCATGTGTTGCTATCTCAAGCATGTTTGTCAATGTTAGTGATCAAAACTATAAGTCTTGATTTCTAGCCTATATAGCTAAAAGTCTCGGACTAGGATAGAAAGTGTAGTTGAGCTCAAAACTCCATGGAAATCATCATACAAGACGAAGGACTACTCAAGGAACCGGTGGATCTTCATCGACTAAAAGGTATGTGGAGACTTGAACTTATCTGTCATTCAAAAGTCTATCTACTCTATCTCCTAATCTTGAGACAAAAGTCGTGTTGATATATAAACTTTCATTATACACATTTGTTATTTCGAGCCGAGTTTAACTCGCGTATCTATTTCTCGAAATATGTGTTTGTAAGCTTTAGCTTTAGCCAAATTCATCTTTACCTAGTAACGAAAGTCATGTTATGTTTCAATCACTTTGGAAATTGCTCTGACGAAAAATGGTCTGTGAATAACGGCTATATAACGTCCTCTGAGAATTTCAATGATTGAAATGAGAGTTTAGATTACATAACCATTGGTAGGATATAAGCATTGTTGTGGAAACACATATATGTATAAGTCCTTATTCCTTGAACCAAAGTTTGCGAACTTTGTTGATCAAGAGAAACGAAATGTGGCGTGAGCCAAGTCCGTGAACTCAGTCCGCGAACCGGCGTAAGTTCTCGACCCGAGAAATTCTGCTGAAGTTTGTGAACTCCTTCCGTGAGCTTAAGTCCGCGAACCCAGTCCGCGAACCCAGTCCGCGAACTTGAGCAGGTTATATCTAAAACCGGGTGTTCTTGAACTCCTGTTTATATAAACTAAGGAATGCTTTTGCAAACCGTGGCTATAAAGTTCATGAACCGATTCGATTCTCCTTTAACCTTTGGTTTCTTCTTCTAAACCAGGTTAACGACTTAAAGACTTCATTAGGATTGTGAAGCCAGACCGATACTACTTTTCTTTTAGTTGTGTGATCTGATCTTGCTGTTTATATCGTTACGAGTATAATTGTAATAAATGGCTCGAGATTTATATCTCCGATAGGCAAGATAGAAAAGTAATCACAAGCACTTCGTCTTATCATTTTCGATTCCACAGTATCTTTTTTCGCTGCGTCGATTAGGATTATTGTGAGGTGATTGATAATACTAGGCTGTTCTTCGGGAATATAAGTCTGGTTTATCAATTGGTTCCTGTTCACCTTGATTTATCAAAAGACGGAACAAAACTCATAGGTATATTCGTGGGAGACAGATTTATCTATCACCGTAGACTTTTCTGTGTAATACATATTTGTTTATTAAAGTCTTCGACTTTGGGTCGTAGCAACTCTTAGTTGTGGGTGAGATCAGCTAAGGGAATCAAGTACGTAGCATCTTGCTGGGATCAGAGGCGTAGGAGCATAACTGTACCTTGGGTCAGTGTGAGATTGATTGGGGTTCAACTACAGTCCAAATCGAAGTCAGTTTGGAGTAGGCTAGTGTCTGTAGCGGCTTAATACCGTGTGTGCTCAATCTGTACTAGGTCCCGGGGGTTTTCTGCATTTGCGGTTTCCTCGTTAACAAAATTCTGGTGTCTGTGTTATTTATTTTTCGCATTATATTTTGTTATATAATTGAAATATCACAGGTTGTGCGGTGTTCAATCAATTAGAATATTCGACCTTTTGGTTGTTGATTTAAATTGATTGACACTTGGATATTGGTCTTCGGTACCATCCAAGTTATCTCTATTTGATAAAGACTCGTAGATTTCTATTTGCTTGATTATACATCAAATCGAGAGATTGAGATATAAACTCTTTGATATACTTTTATCTAGATTGAGTCTGACTGCCTAGTTGATTCTCTAGAAAGTATATTGGAGTTTGTCCATACAAATTGCTAAGCCAAATATTGGGTGTGGTTGTTGTACCCCCACTTTTTCACCTCCCTCTGGATCCTCATCCAATAACAATTTCTTAAAACCCTCAGGGAGAGTCTTATTGCGATGCGGACTAGCATCAAAACCAGCAAGATCACCATTGGTAGCAGTCCCACTTCGATAATTGGCAACAAAGCTGGCAGGGGTGTAGTCGCCCGCCTGGAAAGAATCATAGGTTGACCAAGCAGTAGCAGTGCACTCGCCCCGCCCTCGTCTCTCCCATTCAGCCATGATGCAAAAGGTGTTACCGTTCCATTGAGCTAGGGCACGGGACGGGTGAATCTGGGACAAGACTTCATACATAAAAGAACGACTAGGATTGTACAGCGGAAAGCGTAATCCGAGCTCTAGATGACCTTTGGTGGTAATGGTCGCCTCAGGTGAGTGAGGAAACTTTAAAACCTCCTCCTTCTTCAGAGTGCCTTTTTGGCCCGATAAGAGTCTAAGGTCATAGCCATGGAGGTCATAATCATCTTTTAACAGTCTGATGAATTGTTCATCCGTTACATCCTCTAAAACTTTCTTGTTATTCATACACGAAAATGGGGGGAGAACCATCAGAAAGGATAGAATTAAGAGCGCGATAATCATGATGTGAAGGGATGTCAACAATAAACAAGGAATCAAGAGGAACACCATCATCATCAGAAAAAGTATAACTCACACACCTCTTCTCAGTCATGGAGGGAGTAGAAGAAGCCATTGAAGGATTAAAGAAGAGACTCGAACTGAAATATAGGGAAGAAAGTAACAAGCAGCAAAAATCACAGCAGCGGCAATGGAGAAGCAGCGGGAGGATCGAAGGATGATCAAGGTTCTCAAAAGAGCGGAAGACAAAGGGTTATTCGAGCAGCAGTTGAAAGAAAAATAACTAAAGAAAGAGAATGTTTTTCTTTGAAAGAAGTAAATGAGAGATCAAGGGTTTATCCATCGAATTTATAGTCCCAACAATTCCAATTGGAGAAAGAGGTAACGAGTCATAAAGGCGGAGGTAATGGGGGAACAACATGGCGGAAAACACGGCATGGGCAGAGACGTGGGAGGCGAAGCGGTTTCTTCCCCTCGTGTCGAACACACGAGTGAAAGAAGGGGCATAAATGTAGGTGTAAATAATCCATAGATCCAGGTGGAGGGATCCTTGGACATGTTGCATCAACAATAAGAAAAGCGCGAGGCACTGAATCATCCTCTCCAAGCCTGGCGCGAGAAAAGAGGCACCAAAAGAACCCGTGAAGCTAATACGTGTAAAGGTAAAACTCGAGCGTGATGGAAGAGATGCCTGTCAAGTACTAGGGCAATAAATGCTCTGGCAAGACCGTTGAAGAAGATAAAGAGAATCTAGTGAAAGTAAGACTCAGGACTAATGACATCGGGCCAGGATAAAGGACGATGTTGGCCTCATCTCACTAAACAACCGATATCGGACAGATGAACTGGGGAGAATATTCCACCAAGCTCGCCTCAACATCTCGGGGGAAGTGTCACTCATCGCCCGAGAAGGACATCAAGGAAGATATACAACGACTCACACTGTAACTTGGATGTATCATCATGCGTAACTATAAATAGAGAGCCTTGTAGAGAGCTAAAGGGCAAGCAATCAGTGAGAGAGGAGAGAACACTAAGAGCTTTGTAGAGTGAGTGAAGAGTTTGTTAGTGAGATATATCAATTCTAACCTTGAGCCAAGTAATAAGATCATCCCTTTACTCCCGTGGACGTAGGTAATCATGCCGAACCACATATATCTTGTGTTCTTGATCATCTCTTGCTTATTTACTTATACTATGTGTTCTTGATCATCTCTTGCTTATTTACTTATACTATGTGTTCTTGAGATCCATTGGATGTAGTAGTAGGATTTTCCACATCTACACAGTAACCATGTGCAAATTAGCCAGAAGTTCTAATGAAGAGATTGAACTGGTTTCATGCCTTCACATTGAGCTGCTGACTAGGAAATGAATTCAACTGACATTACTAATTTTAATCTAATACTTTGAGGCTAATTTATTTATGATTAGTGTCTATGGGCTCAGTTGGTTGATGCTCCAAGTATCAGTGACGGAGGCAGACATTTTTCCAAATTGGGGTAAATTCATATGGTAAAATCTGAATATACTAGCCGGTATGCGGCCGAAGGCCGCTTGATTTTTTTTTTTGGCATTTTTATTGACTTTTTAATATTAACTAAGTGAAAATCAAATTATAAAATATTTTAGTTAAATTAGATATAGTAATAGATCGTTTTTTTTATTTTTACGCCGTACATTTGATGTATTTTTATTTTACATGAGTTTTATAATTTTGACCTCATTAAAAATAAAATTTCAATTTTATAGAGCATATTTGTTTCCACAAAACTTGTAAATTACAAAAATTATAAGCCTAAATTTATGGGATTTCAGAATCAAGTGCGGTCGGCGAACCCCATTTGTCCCTATATCCATACGTCCCTGGTCCCTGCCAAGTATGTAAGCTTCTAGTTGTGTGTGGAAGTGCCGAAGAAAAAACTAAAGCGAGTTTTTCATGGTTAAGTTTGTGATTAATGAAAAATCAAGTCTAGGAATCGTAGTAGTAATCTGAAAAGCTAAGAGTTACCTTGGAGTGTCGAGAACAAAATGTTCCCATGGCCATGACATAGCAAGAGCAAGAAATAATATCCTCATCTGGGAACTAGCCAAGAGATTAAGATGGGACGTGATCTCGATACCTTTAATAGGAAATCAAAAAATCGTTTTGTTTAGGGAAAAATATTTCGATACCTTTATTCACCAATCGTTTTGACCGTGGATGTTAACAGGGCCGGCATCTTTAACAGGTACAAAAAAAATTACGGGGCCAAATTTTCTAGTGAAAGTGATAAACACACGTCCCTAAACAAAAAGTAACCACCGCCCACCACCGTCTATTTCCTCCTCCTCCTCATTTTCTTTCACATGAATCTTTAATCCTAGATGATGATCAAGGAGCACTCATATTCTAGAAACCTAATGTGAACACGTAAATTACGAAGGCATCCACGTGTTCACAAACAATATTCGCATGAGCCGATAAAACAATACGTGGAATAATATAGATATAAAACGGCACGGATCACGTTGACTCATCGACTCAGAGTCTTCGGACTCGTCATTGTCTATTCACGAGGGATCGATTCAGTTACTCGACATAGTTCCGAAGCATACATCACAAGGCATAATAATAATAATGGAAAGTAAGTGCTGAAATGTAAATGAGACAATGATTTACGTGGTTCAGCACTAAGGCTTACATCCTCTGGGTTGAGGGTTTCACTATATATGGAGAGATTACAAAGATGGTCGAATGACTTTTAGGCGAATAACGATGCCATGGGGAATATAAACTATACATACTCTTCCTATTTCTCTTTCCTAAACTCTTCTCTAGTTTTTCTCTCAATTGGTCGACCCCTTCTCTCTTGGTTGAGAGGGGTATTTATAGGAGTGGTACATGGGGTCCACCGTCAGAGGACGTTGGAATTTTATCTTCTTGTTATTTGTGAAGATCCCGCTGGTATCCTCGCTCTGAACCGATGCCCCCAACGGTTTATGCTTGGTGACGATGAGTCGCCTCTTCATCCTCCACAGGTTAGTCGACACGTACGCTAATCTAGGGTGTTTAATGCGGGTGGTTGGGTCGTCTGCACGCGCTAGATAATTGTATGATGCCCCTGTCACATCCGTGTCAGTTGCACCAACCCTCGCCGTTGATCTTGGATCCTTCTCGAGATGGAATAAAGTGAACCCTTTGGTGTTCTTCAGTTCTTCGCAGTAACCCCTTCCTTCAATGCTCCCCGATTCTCAGCAATCAGATCCATCATATGATGATCTTATACTGATGAAATGTGTTGCTTGGATATCCACGCGTGGCATCATATCTCGATGCTCTAGGCTGTGTGTCCTCCACGTGTGTTTCTCCGGACACGTGGCGAGTGATGAATTATGTGCATACAATTTGCCCCTTTTCTTCTGACTAAGGCGTCAGTTGAAGTTAGAGGAAAATCGTCCTCACATAATCTTCATCTCTATATGATAACTTCCCCTAGATTTTAGGGCACGTTTCCCGCTCCTTGCAATAACTTCTTCTTGGATTAAGGGCACGTTTCCCACTTCTTGCAATAACTTCTTCTTGGATTAAGGGACGGTTTCTATCTCCTTTAATGCTATAAATAGGAGAGAGAATGTTAAAAATTTGAAATAAATTTCATTCCTTCATTCTCTTGTCAGTTCATAATTATTTCTCTTCTGAACCTTCTCATTCTTCTCTTCTTGTTTTCTAGCCATTAAATTCTATTGGTGATATTGTGAGTAAGATCTTCCTAGGATTTTTCGAAGTTTTACCTTTGTTGTTGTTCATTGTCTTCCCATTGCACGCTTCAGCTCATAAAGCTTTTGACATAGATACGAGATTATTTTTTCTCCGATCTTGATTGTTTATTCATCTTCTGCTACTATGTTCTTAGTTTTGTGATGATGAACAAATATACAAAGTATATATACTTGCCCATGCTCTTCATCACAAAACTTACGGATTCGTACTCGAAGGTTTAAGCTTGTCCACGATGTTCCCAATTAAGTTAGGGTTCTTCTTTTTCGGTGAGTTTAGGGTTTTCAGTTGATATTTTTGATGGTAGAAGTTTTGACAAATTTCACTCTTTGTGATCTTCATTTGCTTCTCTGCTTATATATTTATTTTGTTTTTATGCTTCTTTGTAGATATGGCTGATCGTCAGCGGGCTCCCTATCAAACACCGCCACCGAGCCCTTATAGGTCTCCCCCCCCCATAGAAGTCCTGATATTTCTCTGTTCAAGGGTGCTTCGTCTAAGCTTTCGCAGTTAGATCCTCGTGCTCAGAGGACTTCATATACTCCTGGTCCAAGAGATTCATTTGCAAAGAAGGGGGATCAAACGAAGGGTCCTCAGGGTTTTAGATACGTTTTTAATCGCCCTACTGCTTCTCAACGGGCTACGCCCACAAATACGGAGACCCCTTCACCCCATCGTACTGAGCCGCTGAACGACCAGCCTCTTCGTTCTGTTGCTCCTCCTATGATGCCCCTACAGAAGCCCGTAGCTCCACCTCCTGTCGTTCCTATGAGAGGAAAATCTACTAAGGGTGTTGTATCGAAGGCTGATTCATCAAAGAATCTTCCTACTAAAAGGAAAGCCTCGGATATGAGTCCTCCGAAGAGACCTTCGTCGGAGCCTGATGATGATTCAAATAATGCCCCAGTTATACGAAGCGTCACTGTTGGTAAGAAGAAGGCTACTTTCAAGCACGTAGACCTTGCAGCGTTCAAGGCGAAACATGAACTCGAAGCTTTTGATGTTAGGTTTTATGCTCCCGAGGACGATCTTACTTATGATCTGATTTCGAATTATCAATACGATGAATTCCACTTGTTAACTTTGGTGGGGGCCTTCGAAGCTGGCCTCACGTTGCCTTTATACAAGTCGGGAGACTCTTTATACTATGATGTCTTGGCTCGTCGTGAGGGATCCACTCCTCACACCCCTTGCCGCTCAGTGGTGCAAATGTCTGGGAATTATCTTCGTGCACTCAAGGAATGCTATCTTCGGTGTAAAGGAGAAACGATGATGACCTGCTATACTCCTGATCCTTCTGAGAGAGACTGGTATACTCCTGAGAATTTCAATAATTCTTTCGGAGATTATGTTAATGGTAGGAACCGTAAGCCATGGAGCGTTGGCCTACAAACCATTGTTGCTCCTCGCGGTGAGATTCGTCTCTTAAGCGAAGTAAGTGATTCAAAGCTGAAGTATGTTCCTGGTACCGAACGGACTTCCCATCGGAAGATTTTTCCTGCTCATGAACGGATAAAGCGTGATCATGACTATGAGTGGCATGCCACTGTTATTGAGATTGTTGGTCCTTGGGCTTATGGTTGGGTGCCTGGTCCACAGGGATGGCGTCCCACCGCTGGCAGTCAAGATCGTGAAAGTGCCCCTGCTCGATATGGTAATTTCTGTCCTCGGAAGTTGAATTTTGAAGGCATAAATTTTGATTATGCCTACGATGCCGCTGATGTGGATGAAGAAGAAAGCTCTGATGCTACTCTTCCTTCGAAGAGTACTGTCGCTGCCAAGGTATGGCTTCTTGTTATACCGTGTACTTTCCCCTTTGCTTATTGGTTTGAATTTTTAATCAAAATAAGAAGGAAATATACTTCGTAATAATTCCCTATCATATTTCTAGGTGACCAAGAAGAAGAAAATTGGCCTTCTTCAATCTTCTACTGTTGCGGCTGATGAAACAGAGGTTCCTGACGAGGTTAACAGCCCTGTGAATGAAGAGTTCATCGTGGAAGAAGAAGAACTCACTGATGATGAGGAGCGTACTGATACTTCACCTCCTAATCACGAGGATGACCGAAATATTGGTGATGGTGTTGCTGAGGAGGATATTGCCCCCGACGATGGTGAAAATGCGGAAAAGGAATCTGCCCCTGGTGGTAGTGGAGTTGTAGACACAGAAGCTGCCCCCGGTGGAGGCGTCGGGTTTACTTCTTATGCTGAACCGATGAACGAAGACGTTGGCCCTCCTTCATCTATTCCCGTCGCATGCCAAGAGTTCTCCTTTGGCAAGATTTATTCTGCGGGTGAGCCGCTTGATATGAATGCTGCCTTGGGGCTTGCTTCTGAGTTTTCCTTCTTTCCCCGAACGATGATTGGGATGTTCTTAGAGAAACCGTTGGTAAGAAAACTGTTGAAGTGGAAGAAAGTTTTGATGTCGAGGATGCAAATGCCCCTGCTGATAAAGAAACATAGGATGTGAGAAATTCCGAAGCTAAAATGGACTCCGATGCTAGGAAGGATGTTGTTGTTACCGAGGCTTCTGCGGGGACATCTTCCGAAGATTTTCCACAATCATTAATGTGTGATGGTGATGATGTCATCCTTGATTGGTTGAAGTAAAAGAACCTGATGTTCGTGCCTAATCCTGCTCCGATAATCCCTGGTGAAAAGAATTATGATGCTTTCACTCGCCGGATGATGCAACGATCTTCTGAAGGGAGAATTGCAGAAGTGTGGGACAAGTATTTGAGGGCCACTTCTACTAGCCTTCTAGTTGATCCCCCATCTGTTGTTGCCGATATGATGGCCATAGAGGATGGGTATCAGTATGGTTTTCCTCAGCAGCGGATGCTTGAGTTAAGTCATCATAACTCCTTACAAGTTGCTTGGTGTTCAGTCGTGATTACCTATAACTATCATCTACTTGTTTGGAACGCAGATGATGAGAAGCGAACATTGTAACCATGCGTTGTATCAGTTTTTCAAGGCAAAAACCCTCAAGTTGGAAGCCAAGCTTCGTCATAGGGAAGAAGAGTTGTCCGCCTCCGAGGCTGTTATCTCTGCTGGAGATAACGAGATACTTGAACTACAGAACCGGTTGAAAGGAAAAGAAAAGCTTGGAACCGAAGAAGAAAAACTTCGTGTTGAACTGGCCATGGTTCGTAGTGAGTTGGAGAAGTCTCGTAACGATGCTTCGTCCTCTAAAGGTTTGTACTCTTATTCAACTTTCCCCTTCGTCTCCCCTTCGTCTTCTTAGCGCGCTAAGTCTCCCCGCCCTATCTTCAGCGGGTGATGTCAGAGAGTTAAAATGGCTTCAAAGTGAGAGGACTCGCCAAGCCTCTCGAATTCGGGAACTAGTAACGAAGATTAGGGGTGAAGCTGAGAAGTGGAATGCCCGAGATGATGAACATAACGAACTGGTTTCACGACATCGAAAAAGACGGGAACAGACGGTCGATATGCAGAATAAATTTAGTTCTGATCACCGCCTATTTAATGGTGCTTTGTTGTGGACTCGAGAAAATCTTTGTGAGGCTCGCGAGGATAATCTTGCTTGGAAGCTAAGATAACGAGCTTGGAGGAAGAGTTGCATCAAGCTCGATCCTCCCCCGATCCCGAAGTCCAGAACTATGTACAA
Organism: Papaver somniferum; assembly: GCF_003573695.1. Classification (NCBI taxonomy): domain Eukaryota; kingdom Viridiplantae; phylum Streptophyta; class Magnoliopsida; order Ranunculales; family Papaveraceae; genus Papaver; species Papaver somniferum. The sequence goes on from NC_039358.1 coordinate 40,541,109, forward strand.
CGACTTTTCCGGGAGAGGGACGATGCCAGAGCTGAGGCTTGTGCCCTTAGTAAAGCTTTGACCTCTTCTCGGGACGATGTTGCTCGTTTAGTCGAGTCTGAAAGAAGTCTTGAAGTGAATATGTACAGGCTTAGTAAAGCGATAGAAGAGATAAACAATGAAGTCAATCACCTTCGTCACTTGGACTCCATGAAGCAGGTAGAGTTAGATGAGTGTCAATTTGCTCTTACGACCCTTCGATTGGATTATAAGAAAATATCAGACGAGTATGATTTTCTTGACGAAGCCCGGGACGCTGTAGTTAACGAATATGAAATAGCCTCGGCTAACCCCTAATGTTATCTTTCTTCTTTACAGGGCTCGAGGGACAGCTTCTCGCTGCAAATGAAAAAATTGAAAAAGCTCAATCTTCGTTAGTTCAGCAGGAGAGCCAGACTACATATTACAAGGGTCTAGCAGGGTCTCAGGATGCAGCGGCGTAGGAGGCGGCCAAAGAAGTCACTCGACTGTCATCTCTATTGTCGCAGGATGAGCTGAGGATCACTGCTATTGGTTATAAGGCATGCTGTTAGCTGACTGAAGATATTAACAAAACTCTTGCCCGGATTGATCATAACCTTCATACAGAATATGGCATCGTTAAGAACTATCCTCATCGTCGTATGTCTGAGCCCTTAACTCACTCGTCGGGTCCTTCTTCGGGTGGGAGCGTACCTTCGTCGCAGAAACAAAATCCCGCTGGTCATGTTGAAACATCCAAAGGGAAGTAAATTCCCTTGTTTGTTATAGAAAGTTGATCTTTGTTGATTACTCGGCTTCAGGCCATTTCTTGATATATCTTGTGTTTCTTGTGTACATTTCCCGATCGTGTAATCAACTTTTATGGAATAGATCATCGTTTGTTTGAGTATGTAAAGTTTAAATTTTACCTGCATCGTTAGTTCAGTTTGTTCTTTTTAGATAATGAGTTAATTGTAGTAAGAAGTGAACTAAGTATAATGATAAGAAGTGTCTGATAATGATGCCGAAGGTATGTACCTTCGTGATCATCTTTGGACCTGTCACCCCGCTAGCTAATCCTTGGCCAGAGGATTCCCAGACGGTGGGGGTCGGGGAAGCGTCCTCGGATATGTGGTGCGTTATTAAAATATTTACATGCGCCCATTCCGCTGAACCGCTGCCTTGTAATTGGTTGGGTATCTCTTTCTACTGGATGCCTTCCCCATGGTCCTACATATAGACACTGATAGGGGAGTCCGGAGAGATTGTATATGACTACTTTACCCAATAGTTTTTGCAAAAGTTTTCTCATTTGATTTATAGGTTGAGGTCTGCTATGCCTCGTCCAGAGATAGAAACACGTCGAGCGGGTACGCTGTCTTATTCTTCTTCTGGTACTCTTCACGCAGGTGTAGAACTGCGCTGCCTTACGGATAGTATAGCTTGAGGTATTTAGCATTCCATGGGTGTCTGAGGACTTGTCCTTTTAGATTTCGCAGGTAGTAGGATCCATTCCCAGCAATGTCATGTATTATAAACGGTCCTCCCCATGATGGTGCTAACTTGCCCCACTTTTTCTCTCGCTGGTATTGTGGTATGGTTCTTAGCACATATTGTCCTTCTACAAAATTTCTAAGCCTAACCTTCTTGTTGTACTCTCTGGCTAGCTGTTTATGGGTGAATAACTATTCCTGCCGAATTTGGTAATTTGGGGTGTGGATGAGGAATGAATCTAAACCCTAAATAAATGCACTGCACATGAGTGCTTTGTGATTCGAGAAATAAATCTGTACAATTCTGGCCTAAACCAAGAAATGGCCGTTTCAGACTTGCTTCGGTCACAAAGTGAAGGAGATGTGGTTGATCTTAGGGAGGGAAGCGAAGAAGGTGTTGAGATTGTGAAGGTGTTGGCTATGTATGTGTAGTAACCTACTACAAAGGGGACTGAATTAAGAAGAATTAAGAGAAGAATTAGGGTAAGAATCAGATGATAAGGAAGAGCAGGAAAGAGAATGAATAAGAATACATTTAGAAAAGTAATTGGTTCATAATAATCTGCCTCAACCAATGCATGATCGGCTACATAAGTACTCTCATTGGTTAACACAGCTAACTAAACACACCACACAGATAAGGGCCACCCCATGGTTACATATGCTAAATACACCCTACAGAACAACTTGGTGTATGACAAATACCCCTTACCCAAAATGATTCTTGTCCTCAAGAATCAACTTTGGAAACTGACCCTTGATGAGAGCTCTGTCCTCCCAAGTAGCTTCAGCAGTTGTAGAGTGCATCCAGTGCACTAAGACTTGTTCCACTTGCTGTTGATTCTTCGTGACAGTTCTAGCAGACAGAACCTATAAAGGAGTGACCTTCATACAGCCTTTAGAATCAAGTGTTGACAATGTGGTTTGAGGAAGTAACCCTGCTCCCAGCTTAGGTTTCAACTGTGACACATGGAATACAAGATGAATCTTAGAAGTAGCAGGAAGTGCTAATTGATAAGCCACCTTACCAATTCTTGCTGTGACTTGATATGGACCAAAAAATCTTGCAGAGAGCTTCAAACTCCTCACGAGCTGAATATAAGTCTGTTTGTAAGGCTGAAGTCTTAAGTAAACCCAGTCACCAAAATGGAATTCTCTCTCAATCCTCTTCTTATCAGCTTGTTGTTTGATTCTATGTTGATCATCTTCAAGAGTAGACTTCAGTAGAACACCCATTGCTTGTCTGCTTTGCAAGTAATTTTTTACAGATGTATTGGAGCTCACTTGATGAGAAAAAATGCCAAATTGCTGGGGAATTTACCCATAGAGAGCTTGGAATGGAGTGATTTAAATACTAGTATGATAAGTGGAATTGAACCACCACTCAGCCAAAGATAACCACTGCACCCATGTAGTAGGTCTGTAACTAGTCATGCATCTCAAACATGACTCCAGACAGGCATTGACTCTTTCAGTTTGCCCATCTGTTTGAGGATGGTAAGCTGAGCTCATGTGCAATGTTGTGCCCAATTTAGTAAATAATTCTTGCCAAAAATGGCTGAGAAAAATATTGTCTCTATCATACACAATGGTAGCTGGTAAACCATACAATTTGTAAATATTATCAAGGAATACCTTTGCCATTGAAGTAGTTGTGAAGGGATGGCTCAGTGGAAAGAAATGGCTATACTTAGTGAATCTGTCCACCACTACCAGGATGACTTCTCTGCCCTCTGATTTTGGTAAACCAGTAATGAAGTCCATAGAGATATGTTTCCAAGCCTGGTCTGGCACTGGAAGTGGTTGTAATAAGCCACCAGGTAAAGAATTAGAATGTTTGTGCTGCTGACAAATGTCACATTCTTGGATATACTTGAATAAGTCTCTATTCATACCAATCCAATGGAAATAAGTCTTAGCTCTTTGATAACTAGCCTGAGTACCAGAATGCCCTCCCACAGAAGAAGAATGGACTGCAGCCATGACTTGTTGTCTCATTGTACCAGTGGAGACAATATAAACTCTATGCTGATATCTAAGAATCCCTTGTAGAAGAGTATAAGGACTTCTGCTTGCAGGAGAAATGGTAAGCTGTTGAATGAGTTCAGATGCTATGGAGTCTGCTGTATAACTGGCTTGTACTTCACTAAACCAAGTAGGTTGAAGTTGGGAGATGCGCTGGCAGGCAGGTGCAGATGAATTAGGGACTCGTGATAAAACATCAGCCACTTTATTCTCCACTCCTCTCTTGTAAATAACTGTGTAATTATATCCAAGCAGCTTAGAGATCCATTTTTGTTGCACCATTGTATGAAGTCTCTGCTCCATGAAGTACTTCAAGCTTTGGTGGTATGTGTGAATAGTGAAGTGATTATCCAATAAATAAACTCTCCATTTTGAGACAGCCATTACTATGGCAAGTAACTCTTTTTCATAAGTGGACATAGAGAGAAACCTTATGCCCATTCCTTTGCTGAAATAAGCAATAGGTCTTCTATTTTTCATTAAGACAACTCCTACACCTGTGTCACATGCATCAGTTTATAACTCAAATGGAAAGCTGAAATCAGGGAGTACAAGGACTGGTGTGCTGGTGACAACGTTCTTTAGAGTCTCAAATGCAGATTGAGCTGTATCAGTCCACTGGAAGTTATCCTTCTTTAATAACTCTGTCAGAGGTTTACTGAGAATTCCATACCCTTTGACAAACTTTCTATAATAACCAGTGAGACCCAGAAAGCCTCTAAGTTCTTTTAAAGTAGTTGGTCTTGGCCAGTTGATCATACAAGCAATTTTTGTTGGATCAGCTGTGACTCCATCACCAGTAATAATGTGGCCAAGGTATTCCACTTGATTTTGTCCAAAGGTGCACTTACTGAGCTTGGCAAACAGTTGGTGTTGTTGGAGAGTCTGGAGAGTGATTTCGAGATGCTTTAAGTGTGTAGACATGTCAGTACTATACACCAAAATATCGTCGAAGAAGACTAAAATGAATTTCCTCAAGTGTGGATGAAAGACATCATTCATCAAAGCTTGAAAGGATGCAGGCGCATTTGTCAAGCCGAATGGCATAACCAAGAACTCATAATGCCCTTGATGTGTTTTAAATGCCGTTTTGTGGATGTCTGGTGGAAAAACCCGAATCCGATGATACCCCGCTCGTAAATCTATTTTGGAGAACACCTTAGAACCAAATAATTCATCTAAGAGTTCTTCTATGATAGGAATAGGGTATTTATCTTTAAAGGTGGCTTCATTAAACTTCCTGTAATCGACACAGAACCGTCAACTACCATCCTTCTTATTAACAAGTAAAATTGGAGAAGAGAAAGGGCTTTGACTAGGTTGAATCACTCCAGTTTTAAGCATTTCTTGCACCAACTGCTCTACTACTTCCTTCTGAATATATGGAATGTGATAAGGTCTTTGATTTGGGGGGGTGGTGAGGGGTTTTAATGGAATATGGTGATCATGTGTTCTAGAAGGTGGGAGTGTGTGTGGAGTTTGAAACATAGAATCATATTTTTGAAGTAAGGATGAAATGGGTGATGGGGTAATTGTTTGGTCTTCACAAGAAGTAATAGCAAAAAGTCTTCCAGCCATACCACCTCTGTTTTGTTTGAAGATATTATTTTTGAATGATGTTGTAGTAATGAGTTTCAAACTCTCAGACTTGTGAAGATTAAATTTAAAGATTTAATAAAATTATATACAAAAATATTAACAAAGTGGGCGAGAGGTAACCAAGACACTAGATTCCACTATGACGCAAAATTGAATGATACATATTTCAAAACTCTAATTATCTTTTAAGACTCTTATTTCTTAATTCACAAATAATCTGGAAAATTCTCAAAAATTAATTGTATCCTCTAAGCATAGATTATCTAAACAAAGCATAACCTATCTAATTGAATCACAACTAATGAAGAAATTTTTTGCAAACAATTAAAAACTCTGCAAAAGCAGTGATTGAGTGAATTATAAATTATAAATTAGAGAGAATAAATGATTACCAATTATTCATGCGTAAATAGCTTCCTCAATGCCTTGGTTGTGGGAGAAATTAGCCTCTCATCATGTTGGAAACACGCTCAAAAGTTGATTTCATTTATGCTCAAAGATGGGTTTACAAATGATGAAAAGGGAGAAATAATTCAAAACCTGGTTTGCAACAATTATATTTGTTACAAACCAGAGAACTACGACCCTCGGCTGTCACTGTAACAAATAAGACTGTCCTGCGACAGTCGTGAAACTGTAGCTTTTAAGACTGTTCTATAACAGTCGCAATCACTGTAGCATAAACGACACAAGGGTGTGCGTCTTATGTTCTTCGTGTTCTTCAGCAGCAGCAGCATCAACGGAAAAATGGCAGCTCTGCAACTCGTGATTTCTTCATTCTGTAGCCTCCAAAACATCCCCAAACTCTCCACACCCCTTCTATGATAACTCAAGACCCTTTTTATACACCTACAACACAAGAAATCTCCTCCATAACTCGAGATAATCCTCTCTTTACTCGGGTGATAAAAAATATTTTCGGGAAGATTTTCTTCCCTGTTTTATGATTTTCACGCGTTCTCAGCTGTGTTTCTTTCCTTTTATACCTTCTTCACGCTCCAGAATATTGATTAAGTCTTCCAATCATGAGCAGTACACGTTTAAACTCGTGTAAGTTTGTGTTTATCCTCCAACTCACTGTTTGGATTAAACCAAGTTATCCAGCCAAATTTGATCGAAACAAACACCCATACCATCTTTTCTATGACATATCACATCTACCCATGAAGTTTCAGCGATTGAATCGCACAAAAACTCCTCCAAAATCCGATCGAAAAATCTTCCTGTGAAAAGAAATATTTTCCCGGCAAAATATTTTTTTGAATTTGTGAAGAAGGTCACCCCTTATTCAGTGGTCGCCCCTTATCCGTTGCTGAAGTCCGAATAACACGTGTCTTTTGGGGTGCCTTAAGTAATCTTTCTGGGGTGTTTCCAGCATTTTTTCTGGGTTCCTCCGGCGCATTTCTGGGGTGTTTTTAGTCTCTATCCTGGGGTGTAAAACACCACTTTTCGAGCCAATTTGGCCGCAAGAGCTTATTTTTCCAAAAACATCTACAAAAACATAAAATAACACAATAAGTATTTAATCGAGTCTAACAATACAGAACATTGAGAACAAAATAGACACATAAATGCGTCTATCAAATACCCCCAAACTTATTATTTGCTAGTCCTCGAGCAAAACTAAAAAAAATAAAACCGAGTTAATCTCGGGAGGGTTTACCAGAGGTGTACCCACAAAACCATTACTTCTAATTGGTACAAGTATCCAAGTGCTATGAGGACATACATATTCTCAACTATCTCCAAGTAACTAGAATACCAGAGAAATTAAAGGTGTCAGCTCTAAAGCTGACTGAAGAAAAGGGGAGACACATCCGTGACACTACTAGATAAAGAGATATCCGCTACACAGCTAGATAAACATTGTAAGATGCGTCCGCTGCTTTACAACTGGATAAGATTAGGAGAGAGATAAAGATGAGAGGGACATCTGCTACACATCTGGACTAATTACGTGTGATGAGTTAAACCAGTGCTAGAAAGATCTTGTGCCAGATTGAAAGCGGACTAACAAAGCAACCAAATGTATCTTTCTTCGACTCTCTCATAGTGCTCAGTAGAAACAACGTCTTCTTCGGTCTTCAACTGTTGATGATAAACTATCGAACCTCAAAAACTTGACAATTAACTCTTCTCTTCGATTCTTCCTTGACTTATAAATTTCTACTTCCCTTTGGCCTTATTGAACACGTAACGATTTTTTTCATTTTTTTTTCATTTTTTTTTCATTTTTTTTTCATTTTTTTTTTGGAAACAAAAATTACAAGACAACAATTTACATGGCCATGAGAGAAGGACTTTCAAAACTTGGATCTTCGCAACTTGTGATGTCTTGGTATCATAGATTATAACAATTATATCATTTGCTCTTATAACTTCAACTTTGATTTTTAATTATTCTCTTTATTGTTGCTTCTAAACCTAAAACGTCTTCAACTTTCTTCATAGATTTTGATGTCGCTCCACTTGTTGATGATGATAAGTTTCTACTGAGAGAGAGTCGTAATAATCCAGTAACTAAGATACATTGTGAGGTTGCTTTGTCTTTCTGGCATTTCCTCCTAACCTACTCGCATTTCTATCATGGATGGTTAGGTCCATCACGGTTACCCTCTAAAAGGAACAAGTTCTCTCCTGTATTTCAAGGATCTCAATGTCTTTTTCTCTAATGTCTCAAAAGGTTGTTATCCCTAGCATTCCAATTTATCTTTTCGGTGAGAAACAGTATGTAAACTTAGCTAACCGGATACCATGTGACGCTAGAAGTTTCAAAAGTGCAACTAAAAAGTTCTTCCACCCCAAACTTAAATCTAACATTGTCCTCAATGTTCTAAAGATAAAATTAAAAGATGAACAAGGAGAAACTGTTACCACTTGAAGCAAAAGAGATAAGGAAAGATATTACCGTGTCGCAAGAATATTGGGTTACCTCCCAAGAAGTGCTAAGTTTAAAGTCTTCAGCCAGACATCGGAAGGAATTAGTCACCTCGTAGAATCATATAGAAGTAGTCGGAATAACTGTGGGTCATCTGGATCAAAAAGTATTACCACAAGAAGAGGAAACTACAACAGACCAAAAGATACGAACATAACCTTGGTTTAAGACAACTACATCTAGTTGTGGCTCAGGTTCAGGTTCTATAACTGGGTCTAGATAACATGTTTTCATCAGTTGGATTTCCTCAAAGCTAAGATCCGGTTCAGGTATTAGAGTCTGGAAAAACTCAACTAAGAACTTAGAAGCACATAACAATAACCTGAATAATTGGGATCCTCTAAGTCAATTAGATTTGACTCACACTCCTGACCACAATGAAAGAGGTGGTCTTCCTAAGAAAATGTGTCGACCCTAGTATCCTAAAGTGATTAGGTTTAGTCTCAAAACTTAATAGCCGACACATATTAAAATCAAAATTCCCACAAAGAAAAGTTTTTGGTGGGAAAACAAAGTCAATCTTGGTATCATAGCCTGGGTTAACCACATCAACCAGAGATGGGTTTCTAACAACTGAGCTTCTTTCTGGACATCATTAGGTTCGGTAAAACATGTATGAAGATAATCTTGTAAGATGGTTGAGGCATAAATGTCAAGTCCTACACGAGGGAACTTTCGAAGAGTTAAAGAACACGGAGAATGATAATCACCCCCAAACTTAGAGTTTTCTGTGTCTCTATAAAGACTAGTCACAACTTCCCTAATTTCTAGGTCATCAGATTCCTGGAAATGGTCAATTGATTCTTCTAAGTTGGTTCATACTCACTCTCATTTATACGAGTTTATCATCTTCTAAGACTAGTGTTTCTAATCGCTAGATTCTAAAACAGTATTCTCAGGGTAAACTCTTTCCTCTAAATCATTATCGGCTTTGTAAACAGGAAATACTACATCGTCTAAAACGGGGGTATCTCTAGTCAAATCCTCGTCCTTTTGAATAGGTGAATAATTATTAAAATTATTTGGATTTGAACTAGAAATAGTACTATCATTAAAGAGCTCATTGGGAGTAACAGATTCCTCATCACTATGCATATATTTCAGATTCTTCATCAATACTATCCTCATCACAGTCCTCATTATAATACATGAAAGGTCGAACCTCATCAAAACAAGTAGTGTTACCAATTCTAACCTCGTCATCTGATTATGTGAATAAAACTATCTTTATTTTCGAGGGTGGTATTGCGAAACTACACTGGAAACTAAGACTATCCTGAGCAAGTTTTTCCACAATACTATTTGTACTCTCAGTAAATTGCTTGAGGTTCTCTTCTAGAGATATCTTAGTTGACCGCTCTACGGACTCTTCTGGGAGAAGATATTATAAGTCTCTTTCATAAATAACTTCCGTGTTGACTCATTGAAACTCTTGAGAGACTCTTCTAGAGAAATAGAAGGATTGTTTTGCTCGTATGACCTGTGGGTATATGGATAGTAATTGGGCTCACAATGGTATGGACCATAACCTTCAAAAGTTTCGCGTTCCCAATCACTATCACACTATGGTCATAAAAAGGAAATGTCCAAGCTGCTCAGTCGGATACTCATTGTACTGGCTATGATAATACCAGTTCGACATCCTAACCGCAAGGGAATCTACACACACAAACAAGGCTGACTCGACCAATCAAACCTATAAAATCTACCAAACAACAAGCATGATGGCTCCACTTAGATTTTTTATAGACCAGCTTCTAATCTTTCGAAAAGGAATTCGTTACAATCTGAGCAAACCTCTCTGGAGTCAATCCGAGTTTAAGTAAGTTGAATTGAGACGAGGGAAGCTGCGAGGATCTTTGATACCCAAGGTCTCACCGGTATTATAAGGCGACGCAGTCACGCATTCAACTCGTAGAAACCATCATGACTTCAAAGTATGCTCAAAAGAGTAACCAATATTTTTTGGACGACTTTCTTATTAAGCTCGTTACCCTATAGGTCTCGTTCTACTCAAAATTTTAAGCTTAGGTTCGTGTTTGGTTTCGTTTTCCTAAGGCGGGCAAGAAGGAAACGGTGATGAAATCCCATTCCTTATCTTAATTTGGCCAGGCCTTTCCATTTACTAGGAAATTAAAACAACCGTATTCAAATCCTCAGCATATATTCACTTTAAGGCATACAATAAACCCGCTGACAGGGGATTCACGGGTGTTCGAAAGCTTACCTACCATGTACCATACGGGCCAGAACCGATGAAGTCGACTCGGGCCACGACTCCTATGTCATGTGCGAACCCGAGGGCCGAGACGATATTGTAATCGTCGTCCTTCCCGCAAACAGTTTTATATTTAATGTACTCTTCCTTAGGGTTTTAAAAAAAATAATTCTCCAAATCCAAAGTCCAAATAAAGTGCAAAAGAAAAGAAATAAAAAAAAATAATCATAATTACAAAAAATGGAAGGTCTCTAAAAAAATAAAAATAAAATTCTCTCTTTTTTTTTTAATTTTTCTTTCGCTCTTTTTTTTTTGCTTTGTCTTTTTCCTTCTCTTTTGGATTAAGCTTTGGTTCCAAGTCTTTAGTATCCAACTTCAAACCTGTAATACAACGATACACCCAAAGAAACGTAAAAAGAACAAATAAAATAAAAGAAAAAAACCTAAAAATTCTACCTAAGCACAAATCCGCGGCGGCGCGCCAAAATGATATTATTTTTGAATGTTGTTGTAGTAATGAGGTTCAAACTCTCGGACTTGTGAAGATTAAATTTAAAGATTTAATAAAATTATATACAAAAATATTAACAAAGTGGGCGAGAGGTAACCAAGACACTAGATTCCACTATGACGCAAAATTGAATGATACATATTTCAAAACTCTAATTATCTTTTAAGACTCTTATTTCTTAATTCACAAATAATCTGGAAAATTCTCAAAAATTAATTGTATCCCCTAAGCATAGATTATCTAAACAAAGCATAACCTATCTAATTGAATCACAACTAATGAAGAAATTTTTGCAAACAATTAAAAACTCTGCAAAAATCAGTGATTGAGTGAATTATAAATTATAGAGAATAAATGATTACCAATTATTCATGCGTAAATAGCTTCCTCACTGCCTTGGTTGTGGGAGAAATTAGCCTCTCATCATGTTGGAAACACACTCAAAAGTTGATTTCATTTATGCTCAAAGATAGGTTTACAAATGGTGAAAAGGGAGAAATAATTCAAAACCTGGTTTGTAACAATTATATTTGTTACAAACCAGAGAACTACGACCCTCGGCTGTCACTGTAACAAATAAGACTGTCCTGCGACAGTCGTTGAAACTGTAGCTCTTAAGACTGTTCTATAACAGTCACAATTACTGTAGCATAAACGACACAAGGGTGTGCGTCTTATGTTCTTCGTGTTCTTCAGCAGCAACAGCAGAAACAGAAAAATGGCAGCTCTGCAACTCGTGATTTCTTCATTATGTAGCCTCCAAAACTTCCCCAAACTCTCCACACCCTTCTATGATAACTCAAGACCCTTTTTATACACCTACAACACAAGAAATCTCCTCCATAACTCGAGATAATCCTCTCTTTACTCGGGTGAAAAAATATTTTCAGGAAGATTTCTTCCCTGTTTTATGATTTCCACGCGTTCTCACTGTGTTTCTTTCCTTTTATACCTTCTTCACGCTCCAGAATTTGATTAAGTCTTCTAATCACGAGCAGTACACGTTTAAACTCGTGTAAGTTTGTGTTTATCCTCCAACTCACTATTTGGATCAAACCAAGTTATCCAGCCAAATTTGATCGAAACAAATACCCATACCAGCTTTTCTATGACATATCACATCTACCCATGAAGTTTCAGCGATTGAATCGCACAAAAACTGCTCCAAAATCCGATCGAAAAATCTTCCTGTGAAAAGAAATATTTTCCCGCCAAAATATTTTTTGAATTTGTGAAGAAGGTCACCCCTTATCCATTGGTCGCCCCTTATCCGTTGCTGGAGTACGAATAACACATGTCCTTTGGGGTGCCTTAAATAATTTTTCTGGGGTGCTTCCAGCATTTTTTTCTGGGTTCCTCCGGTGCATTTCTGGGGTGTTTTTAGTCTCTATCCTGGGGTGTAAAACACCACTTTCGAGCCAATTTCGCCGCAAGAGCTTATTTTTCCAAAAACATATACAAAACATAAAATAACACAATAAGTATTTAATCGAGTCTAACAATACAGAACATTGAGAACAAAATAGACACATAAATACGTCTATCATTTGAGCCACTTATGAAGAGCCTTACCAGTCATCATAGATAGTTGTGCTATAGGTGAGTTACCTTGGAGTTTGATATGTCGTCCATCCTTGTCGAACTCAACAGTAAGTTGTTGAAGTCAAAGACCATTGGGCTCATTCCGCGCATCCAATCCACTCCAAGAACCATGTCACAGCCGCCTAAATTTAACAGCCGCATATCAAACTAAAAATGGTGCCCCTGCATCTGCCAACTGAAAGAAAGACATTTAGCATCACTCACCATCTTACTGCCATTAGCTACAACAACCTGGCAAGGAAGCTGTGGGAATCATCAATCCAGCACATCGTGATGCCGCAACTGGGTCTATAAAACTATGTGTACTCCCACTGTCAATCAAAATAGTCAATGATTATTTCTTATCTGCTCCTTCTATGCGAATCGTGTTATGAGATACAATCCCAGCTAAAGCATGAACTGAAATCTCGACTTCCTCTTCTGTTGTTAGAGATAAGGGTGTATCTAGAGGGAGTCTTCTTCAGATTGTGTGCATTCATCATCTTCAACGGCCAGTATATAGATCTGTTGTTTAATACACTTGTGCCCTGCTTGAAACACTTCATCACAGTTATAACAAAGTCCTTTTTCCCTGCGCTTCCTCATTTCAGCATAGGATAACTTCTTAATTGGTGGTGGTGAAATGACAAGAGTAGGTGAAGGTGGTTTTGTGAAAGTTTTTGGACTAGTAATTGGAGAAGATGAATTTCTTGGAGAATAGTTGTTGGGGACATAGAGTGCTGAGGGTCTGTATTGGGCTCTATCTTTTTTAGATGCATTTTCTACGAGTGCCTCTTGCATTCTAGCTAAATAGACAACATTAGTAAGTGTCTTAGGTGCAAACATTTGGACATGTAATCTCAGTTCCTCTTTAAGACCACTAATAAAACTGGAAGTGAAGTATTCCTCAGTGAGGTGAGGTTTTTTTCTAGCATTAAAGCCTTCAACTCCTCAAAGATCTCTTGGTAATCAAGTACAGAGCCAATTTGGCAGAGCTTGTTAAATTCCCCTACAACATCATCATGTCCTAACTCTTGAAAGCGTAAACATATATCTCTAATGAAATTTTCCCAAGTGATTTCCTGCTTACCAATTTGGTAGTCCTGAATCCAAGTATCAGCCTTCCTTTCTAAGTACATGGAAGCCAGATTTACCGTATGAGGATCAGACAAATTATGTAGAAGAAAAATTTTTCTACACTTGCGTGTCCAAGATCTGGGGTTAGTACCATCAAATCTAGGAAATTCTACCTTAGGCCTGGGTTGTTGAAACTGATTTTGCTCATGCTGAATAACATAATTATGAGGTTGAATAATGTTTTCACCTGATATAAATGGATTACCGTTTGGTGGAGGACCCAAAATTCTGTTGTTATTACCCATTTGATTGTCTTGATTTACGTTCCTCCCAACTGAAGCCGCAATGTAACAGTTCATATGAGATTCAAAGCGGTATTAATTAGAGTAGCTAACTCCGTCGTTGACTTAACTTGAGCTCTTTAATTTCTGCAACTGATTTCAACACTATCATCTATTTACTGTAGAAGCGCTCTGGAAATTTAGTAAGTCATCTATCTTCTTATTTGAATCAGATTGAGCCTATGAAGCGCGTCAATCTTCCTTGTGAGTTCTTCAACGGCACCTTTGTTTTCCATAGCAGGTCCAAGAACGAGATGCTCCTGATACCAATTTGTAGAACTACTACAAAGGGGACTGAATTAAGAAGAATTAAGAGAAGAATTAGGGTAAGAATCATATGAGAAGGAAGAGCAGGAAAGAGAATGGATAAGTAGACATTTAGAAAAGTAATTGGTTCATAATAATCTAAATAACAAGTACTCTCATGGTTAACACAGCTAACTAAACACACCACACAGATAAGGGCCACCCCATGGTTACATATGCTAAATACACCCTACAGAACAACTGGTGTATGACAATATGGACTTGTATCAGAAAGCTGAACTGGCTTGCAGAATGTAGCTATCAGTTCCGGTGTTTGAATACGATTGTATCAAACCTTGGTTTCTGTTGTCTGGTCTTGCGAAATAGGGGAGAACCTATTTATACAAGTCATTGAGCCTTACTCACGTATCTCGTGGGAAGTGGAGAAAGTGGAGTGATGGAGTAGTGGAGTTGCGGGTGTTAGTGTTACACGATCAGTCTTTCCCACTTCTCCCATCATCACTAACCGTCCATGACTTCTTGACACGTTCTTTGATAGCGAGTTGTGCGCTGCACGCTGTAAACCACCAGACCAATACCCCAGTATGTATCCCCCAGTTTGTGACATGATTGATGTCTCGAGTGGTGGATCGTGGGACCCACAGAAGGTAGCGTGTAATGCTATGTTAAATAAACTAAGTATTTAGAAAGTCGATACTTGTGAAGTATCGTGTGTATTCTATGCAAGTAACGCATCGAATATACTCAACATGTATGAAGCATCGATGTTTGAGCGTCTTAAAATATCTTCATGTCCAACCTACTTCATGTGATGGTTTGGAGGCTGCGCAAGCAAGTCATGACTTGGCCGACCACATGCTGTGGTAGAGTGGCGGATGATAATCACCACGACACCTCATTGACCAGTTAACTCCTGACCAGGGTTGTATAACCAAGCAGGTGAAGTTGAACGGACGAGATGATCTTGAGACACTCATCTGCGATCGTTAGTGGAATTAGGGTTTATGAAGAGGTGCGCAAGCATCACTCATCAGATTGGTCGAAACCAAGCTTGGGACACAATTTGGCTGGGCCGATCATGCATGCGTGTAGACGGCATGCCGGTGTAGGTGCCCATACCTCATTGTCTCGTGAAAGTGTGATCTAAGCCACTCATTTTTTCCGCGAAGTTGAGTGATTGAGATCGATTTGCGACAGAAATCCGGTGCACCAAAATCCGCGCGTCATGCAAGCTTTGGGCGCGTGTTTCGAGACGTTCAAGATTGGTCGGTCTTGGCCAATAGTATGGTATACTGACGGCGGGCTGGTGTACACGTCCATAGATTAGTTGCAATTAGGAGGGGTGACCACGCCTAGTTTGGGCGTGCGAATCGAGACGACCAGGCATGATATGCCTTGGCCGATCGGGTGCGGAGATATGTGGGCCCATAGTGATCGTGTTGATACTCAACTGGACCTGTTTAATCGACTCCTAGACCCTTCGTTCGATCAGGTGAAAATGGACGCTCGTGATCGAAAACCCTAATTAGGGTTCTGCCAGCCGTGCGTCATGCCTTGTTTGGACGCACGAATTGGGACGACCATCCATGTTTGGTCCTGACCGATCGGTCATGTATGTAGGCGGGCCCACGGTGTTTATGCTGACATACTCTGGGCCCTTTGAATCTACATCTACACCCTCCATTTATGCCTGCGAAGATGGATGGTTGAGACTGATTTGTGACACATGTAATGTGCTGCAAACACTAATTTAGGGTTTCTCGTCGTGCTGCTTTGGCTGGACGAATTGGAAAGCCATGCTACCCTTTTGGGGAGGCCGACCATGCGGGGTCCACATTGGTCCGGTGTTGAACATTCCAATACCTGCTTGAGGGTTATGGATTCGATCTAAGCCATCCAATCATGCTGGTGAAGTTGGATGGTCGTGATCGTTTCTGAGACTGATACAGACAGTCCAAATGCTCGATCGGGCTAGTATAACACTCCGAGAGTTATAGCCTATACGGATATTTCGTACATGCCTCCTTATTTAATGCTTGGAGATTCGTGTTGCTCTGTTGAGAGCAACACTCAGTCGTCATGCCGCACCAACAATGATAAGAGTGAAGCAGTACAGGAAATACAAGGCTGGTCATGCATTAATTGATAATGCTATAAGTTTTCAATGCAGAAGTATATTCTATTTTATCAGGGGCTTTATCCTTTGCAGGATGTTAGCGCATAATTTCGTCTTTTACAATTTTATCCTTAAACAAAAATCCACCATCAACATTAAGTCCCCTGCCTAGCACGTAATGGTTACACTATTTTGGGGTAGGCATGAGATGGTGACGATTTTGTATGCTGAAACAATTAAGCTAAAGTAAAGTAAATAGGTATTTACCGCATAGATCGTCAGGTGATGTCCTGGAAGTCTTGATTAGGGTCATGAAGGAGGCAGGACTTGGTCATGCAAGTCGCTTTTGGTTTCCTCCATGTACATCTGGACAGAGCTTGTCCCACTTCATGAACTGGGTGTACTCTCCTCCATTGCACGACACCTTTTCCCAGATATATCTGATAAGCCTCGTTGATCATTATCCCGAATCAGTAGCCTTCATAGCTGGCCAGTAAAGACTTCTTTTCTCCTGGTGTAGATGGTGGATTTTCGATAAAGGCTAAATTCGTAAACTCATAATTATACGAAGCTATGATTCAGCAATAAGACGTGAGTATCGAGACACGGGTCTCTCCTCGAATTCTCAACGGAGAGTACTTTCTCTCAGAGTACATGTAGATATGTAGTCTCACATCTCATGAATACTGAATACTTTCAGTGATTATTTCTATATAGTATCACGAGATGGACGGCTCCTAGACAGCTTGCTCTGTTAGTATAGAGCGATAACGTCTTCAGGAAAAAACAACAAGTTTACCCTGACTATATAAAGTATATGACTTACTGACAAGCTCATATCGGGATAATTAATGCTCCTAGACAGCTTGCTCTGCTAGTATAGAGCCACAAAGTTAATTATTCCTAATTAAGATTAATTCTTCCGTGACATTCACTACTGAATTCCCAGAATAATCTATTATTGCTCCTATTCCATGGTCGAATTCACGACTGGTCCCATGGAATGGAAATAAAAATTGTTCTGATACTATGATCGAATCCACAACTTGATCTCATAGAATAACTATATTATCTCATTACTCCGATTTCATGATCGAATCCACAACTGGTATCATAAATGGTAATAGATAAATCTCAATCACTCCGATTCTATGGTCGAATCTACGATCCCATGGAATGGTAATGCTCACTTTATTATTCTGAATTCGTAGTCGAATCCTCAGCTGATCCTATGAATTAATAATAAACATCTTATTACTCAGTTTTGTGAATTATTCTCCACGAATTCCACAATTAGTAATAAATAATCAACAACCGGGCGTCTGAGCTACCTCTAAGTAAGCCCCGATTCAAATGGTGAAGGTGTATTCAACGACGATACACTAACAGTCACCGCACGAACGAAAACGATGAACCTATGCAAAATAGAGAAGAAAATAATAAATAATTAAAAATATTGACCAGGGTGCTGGGAGCACGGACACGACCGACCGACCGTGTCGTGGTCAATCCCACGCCAGTTTTATATTTTTAATGCATTTTTATTATTTTCCATGATTTGATGAAAATTCTCTCATTTTATCAAATCTCCTTCGTCTCGAGGAAACTCCTCGGTTTCATGGTACTTCCATAAATCCATAAAAATAATATAAAATTAAGGAAAGGAGTGTGGGGCGTGACCATTGGCCAACCGGCCATGCCTTGGTCCCAACCGGCCCCACACCCACGGTTCCTTATTATTATTATTTCTCTAATTTCATGAAAAAACTCCTTGATTTCATGGTATTTTGCACAAATCATCAAATAATATAAATAAAATAAATTATGAAAACTTGTGGGACCGGGCCTGGCCGGCCGGCCATGCCCTAGCCGGTCCCACACGCCCTTTGTTTATTATTTTATTATTAGTTTTCCTTGAATTCATCAAATTCCTTGATTTCATGGTATTTCTCTCAAATTAGGAAAAATTCCCTCAAATCATCAAAAATACCTAAAAATATTAAAAAATTATGAAAACTCGTGGGACCGGCCCATAGCCGGCCGGCCATGCCTCCAGGTCCCACAGCCCTTGTTTTATTATTTTAATATTTTTTGCTTCCTGAACTCATGAAAACTCCTTCAATTCATGGAAACTCCCTAAATTCATCAAATTTCTCAAAATTCATGAATTTTTCATAAAATCATCAAAATATTATAAAATTAAGGAAAAGGCACCACGGGACCGTGGTCACGACCGGCCGACCATGCCTTGACCACGGCGGTCCCACGCCTCCTCATTCCTTATTTTATAATTATTTTTCATCATCTCATGGTGTTTTCCTCAGTTTCGTCGAAACCCTAATTTTGGCATATTTTCTCGAATGGATGCTCAATTGCACGCCAGAAAATATCAAAATTCTCAGGACTGAGACGCGGACGCCTTGGGGACACGAGCACGCTATCTTGACCGACCAAGATTGGCTCTTTGGCTCACGGAAGCCGGTCCCATCAATTTTCACAGTTTTGACCTAATTTGCACAATTGCTCGTATTAGGTCCAAAACTCTTCCAAACACTTTGGATTTTCATGAAGTGATCGTCAGGCGGTCACGTGACAACCCAGGGCCGGTTTCATGACTCCATGGTCGGTCCCTCGCCTCGTCATAATTAATTAGGTTTTCTCACCTAAGGCTCAGACGAGCATTTTGAATAAATGATTAACCAGCATTTAATCATTCTTCACCAACAAATCGTCAACTCTTCAGGAGTTCTTCGTATTTGCTCACGTGAGCATATGGACACTACATGGTTGATCCACGGTCCCATGTAGTCGCTCCCTCCTTCGTCCCATGGTTAAATTCTGACGAACCATGAATTGATCATCAATTGATCAAATTAGGGTTTCTGAATCCAAGGATCATCATTCCAGATTCCAACCTTAATAATTTTACGACGACCTCATGGTCATTAATTTTATTAATTATGCTCGGTTCAACGACCAGTATTCTAATTAATATTTTTGGTACGCTGCCTAATCCATCAGATGAGCAACACATGCTCAGACGATCAAATATTCAACAATTCATCACATGAGCAACACTTGCTCAGATGAAATATTTGCTCAAGGAATATTGGTTCAACAATCAATATTCAACGATCCATCGAATGAGCAATACTTGCTCACTTCATCGTAAGAACTATACCTCTGTCTCATGACATGTTCAATTCATGAGTTTCAGAACATCATGTTCAACTCAACGACTACATGGACTCATCGTCCCATCAAACCACGAGACGTCAATCGTGTCACTTGGGGGGATATCACTTAGGGTTTTGGTCTGGCGGTCTACGCACGTGTGTTCAAACACACGATGGAATGTGAGCAAGTCGTGCAATCAGTTGAAGGAATTCACGAGGTAGTGGGTGGAAAATCGACCAAGTCTCCACACGTTGAGCAACTGGTTTCAAACACGATCTCCACTTCCCCACTCCTTGATTCCATCAACTGTCACACTTCATGGAATCATGGTGTCTAAATTCCAGCAATATAAATAAGTCTCTGAATCATGATTGAATCATCATCAGTATCATCAATCTCACGTCTCATCGACAACACGAGATCATCAACTCATCAATTGAGCAACTACTCTCAATTGAGCAATTTCAATCATCAGAGCTTATCATATTCAGAATTCACACACCCACAATCTTTGATTACCATTGATTCCACACATTTCTCAGCTTCCCTCCTACAGATCAACCCATCCTCTCTTGTGACCGAATTTACTCTGGAACGGTCATTGTCTTGATTTAGGCCGGAGTACTACAGATTGATCTCTCGAATCTAAAGCACCCCCTTTGCGGTGCATCTGTGTGAGGTTTAACATTTCGCTCGGTTCGAGGAGTCTCCTCCGTACGGTCGTCTCCTCAATTCCTTAAAAACCAGCAAATCGTTTTTCCCCATCTACAGATTGGCGACCACAGTGGGAGATTAATCTCTCGGTTGCAATCTAACAATCTCACAAGATGGTTGGTCTTAGGACTAATTCAACTAATTCAGATCAGAATATTTCAAACGGCAACATTCCTCATGTTACACCTGGCGGCATGGAAGGCAGAGGGATCCCGACTTTGGCAGAGTTGGCTCAAATCCTAGAGGTCCATACCAGGAACATGGACCTGATGAAGGAGACGATAAACCACATCCTCGACTTTCTCATCAGATTAACATCCGAGTTAGGCGGTATCTCCGCTCCAGAAGCCTCAACACCGGGGACTGAAGCGTCATCTGACCCTCAAATCAACAGCTTCACCACATACGAGAAGCCGGTGGAACAAGAGGTCACACATTTGATTGAAAATCTATGTGAACTCCTGCACTTCTCCAGGGATCAGCACAGACACATTTTCAGCACTCAACCAGATATCATCCAGCGTGCAAATAACGCCACCAACACCATCAGTTGAAGAAGTCTCCCTAGTGCCTGGGCATTCGATCGACAACATCTCTTTTGGAGAAGAAGATCGCATGACGGATGAAGGACACAACCGAGCATTGTATGTCACTGGTTTCATCAAAGGCACCGAATTTAGAAGAGCTCTTGTTGACACCGGTGCTTCCACCAACATTGTCACTATGAAGACTCTCAGGATGGCCAGATTCCCACAAGGTAAAATCGTTCGCTATCCCATCCTAATGACAGGATTTGAAGGAAGTCAAAGCCATACATATGGATATGCATACATAGATTTGAGGGTGGGGCCGATTTGATCGAAAGCAAAGTTTCATGTGATCGAACAAGAACCTGACTACCACATAATACTGGGACGCATGGCTCCATGATAACAAGGTGGTTCCTTCAACATACCATCAATGCATGAAGGCCCTGCTCGACAACAAGATCGTTCGCATTCCGGCTTCATCATCTCCTTGCTCCCGTCTATGATACTGAGTTCCTTGAATCTCAAAAAGGCGTCCCGGAACCTCCAAGCAGGATTCACAGTACTCCGCTTCCAAGCTGGAATACTATCGAGAAGGCTGATAACGATCCGTCGTCCTCAGCTGCTAAAATAATCAAGTCACCTACTACACCGACTAAACGCCATAATGATCAAGTCTCAACTCCAGGGACAAACTTCACGACCGATCGAGACGTAAAAGGGAGAGTCATTTATCGCCGACAGAAAGATTAGCAATTAATCGGGGAGAACGATGAAAAGTCTCCCCACCATGAAGAATCGTGTCAGAGTGAGCTATCACTTGAAGAAGAAGTCCAAGATGCCCCACGACAACTACAGGACGCACTGACTCTACCACTGACGATCTTGAAACAATCAACATTGGGACTGAAGACGATCCAAGGCCAATCCTGATCAGTTCAGCGCCTATCACCAGAGGAGCGGACCGAGCTGGTAAAATTATTGAAAGAATATCAAGATGTCTTCGCCTGGACGTACGAAGAAATGCCGGGTCTGGATGACAAACTCGTCACCCATCACCTGCACATCGTCCCTGGTTCCAAAGCTGTCAAACAACCGCCCAGACAATTTAGACACGAAGTCGAGGAGCAAATCAAGGTCGAAATCCAGAAACTGTTGGCAGCAGGGTTCATCAAGCCTATTCTTCATCCAACGTGGCTAGCAAATGTGGTACCTGTTAAGAAGAAAAATGGTCAAATCAGATGTTGTGTCGACTTCAGGAACTTGAATAAATGTTGTCCAAAGGATGATTTTCCTCTACCCAACATTGACATGCTCGTCGATGCAACCAGTGGTCACGGTATGTTCTCATTCATGGACGGCTATAGTGGGTACAACCAGATCAAGATGTATGAACATGACGCCAACAAGACTGCGTTCCGTACTCCCATTGGGAATTTTCACTACACTGTGATGCCCTTTGGATTAAAGAATGCTGGTGCCACCTATCAACGAGCCATGACTGCCATATTCCACGACATGATGCACAAGCAAGTAGAAGACTATGTTGATGATGTGGTGGTAAAATCGAAGACTCGAGCATCTCATCTCGAAGTTCTAAGGCAGGTGTTTGAAAGTGCAGGAATACAAATTAAAAATGAATCCTTTAAAGTGCGCATTCGGAGTTTCTTCCGGAAAATTCTTAGGATTCCTGGTCACGGCTGAAGGGATCAAAGTCGACCCAGACAAGGCAAAAGCTATTACCACCATGCCTCCTCCACGTACCGTGAAGGAACTACAGAGCTTTATGGGCAAGGTAAATTATATTCGACGCTTCATTCCTGGATTAGCTCAACTCATTGCTTCGTTCACACCTCTGCTGAAGAAAGGAGCAAGCTTCACCTGGACAGCTGTTCAACAAGAAGCTTTCCATAAAATACAACAGATATTATTGTCACCGGCCGTCATGAGGTCTCCAGTGCAGGGACGACCTCTGATTCTTTACACACCTCCAGTGACGTCGCCATCGGCGCACTCCTCGCTCAGGAAGACGACGAAGGCGTCGAACGACCGATTTACTACTTCAGCCGCACAATGAGAGATGCTCAACTCCGATATCCAAAGGCCGAAAGGGCATGCCTGGCATTGGTACATGCAATCCAGAAGTTCAGACATTACTTACTATCTAACAGGGTCGTACTCATCTCCAAAGCTGATCCCATAAAGTTCTTGCTATCAAAGCCAGCCTTGATAGGGAGACCAGCGAAGTGGCTACTCCAGATGTCAGAATTTGACATAGCTTGCACGCCACCTAAAGCCATCAAAGGTCAAGCGGTCGCAGACTTGCTCGCGCTTTTCCAGGGGAAGACACAACAACACTACATGAAGAAGTGCCCGGCGAATTCCCAGACATCTTGGTCATCAAGGAAGAAACATGGCTTCTATACTTTGATGGATCTGCCACCCCTAGTAGTGACACCGGAGGAGCGGGCATAGTGCTGGTGTCTCCATCTGGTGAAGTTTTCTCACATTCGTTCAAGTTGGATTTCCACTGCACCAACAACTCAGCGGAATATGAAGCCTTCCTATTAGGATTATCCTTGGCCAAGCAAGCAGGAGCAACACACCTCGAGATAAGGGGAGATTCAAAATTATTGGTCAACCAGATGAATGGAACGTATTCTCTCAAAGAAATCACACTTGCTCCATTCAGAACCGAAGCTCAGCGACTGTTGACCTATTTTGCTGACGCAACGATCGTCCATACTGGACGGACTAACAATAGGCATGCTGATTGCCTAAACTCTCGCCTCCAAGCTGCAATTCGAAGGAGCACAAAACGATCACTGTACAGAGGCGTACGTATCTTCAACTTGGCTCACTCAGATCGAAGACATTCCAGCGAACGATTGGCGAGCACCCATCATTCATGAATTGAGCAGCTCTATTTCAGAAGGCCAAGTCAGCCTCAAGGAATTGAAGAACTACTTCTTGCTTCATGGAGGGCTATACTATCGAAACCCTGATGGATCTCTATCACGATGTCTTGGGAGCGACGAAGCGGAAGAACAGCTCAAGCGCATACATGAGGAAGTCTTGGGCAAACGTTAGTGGTAACACTTTACAGAAAGCTTCAAAGAATGGGGTACTACTGGCCATCCATGGAGACTCAGTCAAGAGCTTTACAAGGATCTTGTCCTGATTGCCAAACACCTCCTCATCACTTGGAGGTTTTGACGGTACACTACGGGACAACGAACTACCACTGGAAAAGAAGCAAGCAGTCAAACTCATTCAGAAAGCTAAGAGATTCGTCTATCTCGATGGGATCTTATACCGCAAAAGCTTTGGTGGAAATTTACTGAGGTGCTTAGCCGAACATGAAATCCCTACAATCCTGAAGGAAGTACATGATGGAGAACATCAAGGAAAGGAAACTATTTCTTCAAATTCATGAGAAATATTATTGGCCAACCATGGAAGATGATGCAGCCGCACACGTTCAGAGGTGTCACCAATGCCAAACCCATGGTAATCTCATCCACACTCCTTGTCTCCCGTTGAATTCTGTGAATAGTCCGTGGCCTTTCTACAGCTGGGGACTAGATATCATTGGGAAGATCAATCCAGCATCTTCAAAACAACATGAATACATCATCACTGCGACAGAGTACTTCACCAAGTGGGTCGAAGCTATTCCTCTTCGAAGCACCACTGGAGTTACGATTGCCGCCTTCATCAAAGAGCACATAATATGCAGATTCGGAGTTCCTAAGCATATCATCACAGATAACGGAACTCCTTTTGCCAATCAAGATGTTGAGAAGCTGCTCAATAAATATGGGATCAAACAAATCTTCTCCACGCCTTACTATCCACAAGGAAATGGTCAAGCAGAAAGTACCAACAAGACTTTGGTCAGGATTATCAGTCGGACGATTCATGACAATCCTCGATCATGGCATGAGCAATTACCCATGGCTCTATGGGCTTACAGAACTGCACCAAGGAGCTCGATCGGTACTTCGCCATATTCCCTTGTCTATGGAGCCGACGCCATACTTCCAGCAGAAATCAAAGTTCCCTCAGCCAGGATTGCAGCATCCAGTGGTGTACAATGGGATGAGGCGAAATCTCCAGATCAAGAATCGCTGAGCTAGATATGTGGAATCAAGGAGAACCAAGGTGGAAAAATATGTGGAAGCTTACAAACAGAGGATCTCCAGAGCCTACAACAAAATGGTAAGACCTCGAACATTTCAAGTAGGAGATTTGGTATTAAAGACGGCAAAGCACATTCAACAAGACATGTCGCTCCTAAGTTCTCTCCTAAATGGGAAGGGCCATATGTTGTTATCAAAGCAGTGTCTAGCGGATACTACAAAATTTTAGCAATCAATGGAGGAAAGGAAGGAAACATCATCAATGGCAAATGGCTCAAAGCTTATTATGCCTGATCCATGAAACAAACTACCTCTTCATCATTTCAAGCATTTTCAAAAATGTAATTTCATTCCTCCAAAGAGCATGCGAATGCTCCTTTGTTCATTAAACATTTCATAAATGAGCAAAATTCGTTCATACCATGATCAACTGTTTCACCTAACTAGAAACTCAGATTTACTCAAAAAACAACAACCACAAATGCTCACTCAGAGCAAACCATCCAGCAACGGATAATCCCTGTAAGAAGCCTCGTCAAGCTTCTTCTGAAAAATCTTGGTCTTTGCCTTCAAGTCTTCGACCGCTTTCTCAACCCTTGCTGACTCCAGAGCCAGTATCCTCTCCTCATCCAGTAAAGCTGCATTCATGGAAATTGCATCAGCAGCCTCTGCCGCCTTATGAACCTTGATTATCTCAAGACGGCGACGGAGCCATCTTACATTGAATCACAATATCTCACAATTCGATATCATTTCATCCCATTGGTGCACTTCATGGTTTTTGACGTCTCGCAAGTGCATCTGATTCATTTCCTCGATGATCGGCAATAACCCCGCTACCGTGGTTAAAAGGGTTGGAAGAAAACCTTTCCACACTTCTGTGGTGGCAATGTGACCATACTTCTTACAGATCTTGGTGTACAGAGATGCATGACATTTGGGAATCACGAATCCGCCGACCATTTCATTGTCTGGGAAGGTATTAATCAATGGGGATTCGAATAAAAGTCCAGCGGTTGGGTATTCACGAGCATGGACACCGTCTCCGGTCTCCACGGATCCTACAGAATCTTCACATGCCTGGTTACTGCTTTCCTCAACCTCAACCACGGTCACGGACTTTCCACTCTTTCTTCGTCTAGCATTGACGACGACACGGACATCCGCCTACGATGAAACGAAGGAGTTTTAATCCCGGGACTCAGTATAATCTCAAGATTCATAGGTTTACTTAAAGACGATCCAGCTTCAGCACGAGCCGATCCATACCGGACATGAGCTCTAACAGTCTGCTTAGGCCTTGCATTATGAGGAGTAGCATTCTTCTTACAGTCCTACGACAAATCATTCTCTTGTGATCAACAATCTCGATTGAACAGAGACAAGAAAGGAGAATAAGAAGAAGTATACAACTTACTGAGATAGACGTTGTTATTTCACGCTTCGACTGAAAATCATCTTGAGAAGAAATGCTATTGCTCGACATGACGGCAACAGGGTAGGATCAAAACTTCTCTGCACGATGAAACCGACTCAGGAATGGAAGAAATATTTGCGTGGATCATAGATTTGGAGTCTTGAAGATATATATATCAGGATATAGTCATATATTCAACTCAGTTACGAGTTTCACTGAAACCCTAGGCTTCAAAGATCGATACCAAAGACGCGAAGAAAAATAACACACTGGGGACTGAACATCACGAGTCAAAGGATAAGCCACGCGGCCTTGTACACGTCATGAATTCTCAGTTGTGTTATGTTACTTCTCATGAAAATTGACAAGTAATAGTGAATTTGGATATATGGACATTGGTCCATATCATGGATTAGAAGAAATCAACGTTAACAAAATGTTCATCATTCAGAAGGAAAGTCTAATTAAAGTAAAGATGTTTAAACATACAAAAGAAAGATATCCACTATGAAGACTAAAAAGGGAATGCTCTACCATCTACAAGAAGATGGTAGTAAAACTACTCGTCAGACTCATCTGAATTGTCAGCTTCGTCGTCGCTGTCCTTCTCGGAATCATCTTCTTCAGAGTCACTGTCAGGATAATTGGTGAAGTCCGGTGGACGAAAGATAACATCATCATCTGAATCCGAATTATCTTTTATTGCAGCTTCAGCTTCAATTTTCTTCATCTTCCTCCGATGCTCTCTTTCATATCGATCAGGCTTAATGTAACGCTCGGATGGTTCCCATGTGATCTCTCCTTCGGAAGCATCGGCATCAGAATCAGAAGGTACCCCATCCAAGAATTGACGCTTCTCCTCAACCCTCTGTCTCTTACGCCGGGTGCGATCTTTTTCACGGTGACGGGCATCCTCCTTTTTGTCTTCAGCTCTTTTCTTTTCGAGTTCAGTAAAAGAGACTCTTCGCTCACCCAAAGGAACATTAGGCTTCGCCCCTTCTTGGGTAACACTAGCCTTTGATTTCACTACAGGAGCGTCGGAATCCTCATCAGAAGAGCCATAGGAAGAAGAGGAATACCAGTAATTGTAATTGTTGTTATTGTTGGTCGACATTTTCTGAAACCGGAAGATCAAAGATTACTACTATGTAAACAAACCAACATCAGAAAAAAATGGTAACTCTTAACTCTTACCTTTTATACTTCCACTAACAATAGTGATAGTAATGCTAGAGTTAACACCTCAAAATCGTTCGTCTCTTCGAAAACTGCAAAAAACGAACGAAATTTTATTAATTTCGAAACTGATTTTTCATAAAATCACGGACACAATTTTCTTAATGTGAAAATTCACACAACTGACCTATGAAGTTTACAACAATAAAATATTTCATCATAAATATATTGTCTATCTTCAAAGGTTCCTCAAAACACACGTTTCTGATTTTTCGAAAATAGCAATTAATGCAACATTGCTTTCATAAATTCTCAAGAGTTTTATCTAATGAAAAAAAATTCATGAAAATAAAATATACCATCATATTTTACACAATATATGTCACGACTGCATATATATAAAAAAAAATATTTTTCCTTCGTATCATCGTTATTTGTCTTTAAAACGAAGGTTTATTCCAAAAATATTGTGAAAGCTCACATCTCATACATATGATAAATTTTTGTATTTACATGAAAGCTCATAAGAAAAATTTTATCACTGGACACAAGTTCATCATACATATTTTCCTTCGCGTCATCATTATTTTTCTTTAAAACGAAGGATTATTCCAATTTCATGAAAATTCACTTCTTTTATGATAGAACCTTGGTACACATGAAAGCTCATACACTAAGTTTCATCACTGGACCTAACTTCATATTAAAAAGAAAAATCTCTCATAAATCAGGGATTATAGTTAGCTTTCAAAACTAACGATCGAACGAACATACGTTTTCAAAAAACGAGGGTTTTTCATAAAACTCACACTAATATACACACATGTATATAACTTCATCATGATCAAAGCATGAACAACTCATGAGGATCATAAACATCAGAAGAAAAAAAACGCACCTGGAAAGTTCGGCCGGAAATTGGCCGGCGGCAACGGCGCTGGAACCCGGCGACTTCCTGCTGCTGGCGTGATGAAGATGAAGATTTGATCAAGGTTCTGGTCGTGTGAGGGAGGAATAAAGAAAAGGGATTAATCCCTTTTATATCAATTTTATTTCCAAAACCTAATTTTGTAAGGATTTCCTAATTGGTCCCGACCCGCGAATCCTAACCGACCACGGACTCGTCGTCCAAACCAGCGGTTCAACACAAATTTATGCTCATCAAACGACGCTCCAATCATGACATTGAAGCCTTCATCAAGTCGTGGTTTTCTCATGCTCTCTAAATCCGGTAATGTCTCAACTTACGACTAAGTTCATTTACTGGTATTATTATTTATGTCCGGAAAACCACCATTTATTGCTGACTGAGGAACACGGCTTTCCTCAGTAAGCAGGGGACTTAATGTAGATGGTGGAATTTCGACAAAGGCTAAATTCGTAAACTCATAATTATACGAAGCTCTGATTCAGCAATCAGATGTGAGTATCGAGACACGGGTCTCTCATCGAATTCTCAACGGAGAGTACTTTCTCTCAGAGTACATGTAGATATGTAGTCTCACGACTGGACAACAGCATATCTCATGAATACTGAATACTTTCAGTGATTATTTCTATATAGCATCACGAGATGGACGGCTCCTAGACAGCTTGCTCTGCTAGTATAAAGCGATAATATCTTCAGGAACAAACAACAAGTTTACCCTGACTATATAAAGGATATGACTTACCGACAAGATCATATCGGGATAATTAATGCTCCTAGACAGCTTGCTTTGCTAGTATAGAGCCACAAAGTTAATTATTCCTAATTAAGATTAATTCTGCCGTGACATTCACTACTGAATTCCCAGAATAATCTATTATTGCTCTTATTCCATGGTCGAATTCACGACTGGTCCCATGGAATGGAAATAACAATTGTTCTGATTCTATGATCGAATCCACAGCTTGATCTCATAGAATATCAATAACTATATTATCTCATTACTCCGATTTCATGATCAAATCCACAACTGGTCGCATAAATGGTAATAGATAAATCTTAATTACTCTGATTCTATGGTCGAATCTACGATCCCATGGAATGGTAATGCTCACTTTATTATTCTGAATTTTTAGTCGAATCCTCAGATGATCTTATGAATTAATAATAAACATCTTACTGCTCAGTTTTTTGAATTATTCTCCACCGAATTACACAATTAGTAATAAATAATCAACAACCAGGCGTCTGAGCTACCTCTAAGTAAGACCCGATTCAAATGGTGAAGGTGTATTCAACGACGATACACTAACAGTTACCGCACGAACAAGTATTTCAAAAATACAATGAAACGATGAACCTATGCAAAATAGAGAAGAAAATACTAAATAATTAAAAATATTGACCAGGATGCTGGGAGCACGGACACACGACCGACCGACCGTGTCGTGGTCAATCCCACGACAGTTTTATATTTTTTAAATGTATTTTTATTATTTTCCATGATTTGACGAAAATTCTCTCATTTTATCAAATCTCTTTCGTCTCGAGGAAACTCATCGGTTTCATGGTACTTCCATAAATCCATAAAAAATAATATAAAATTAAGGAAAGGAGTGTGGGGCGTGACCATTGGCCAACCGGCCATGCCTTGGTCCCAACCGGCCCCACACCCCATGGTTCCTTATTATTTTATTATTATTTCTCTAATTTCATGAAAAAACTCCTTGATTTCATGATATTTTGCACAAATCATCAAATAATAATAAAATAAAATAAATTATGAAAACTTGTGGGACCGGGCCTTGGCCGGCCGGCCATGCCCTAGCCGGTCCCACAAGCCCTTTGTTTTATTATTTTATTATTAGTTTTCCTTGAATTCATCAAATTCCTTGATTTCATGGTATTTCTCTCAAATTAGGAAAAATTCCCTCAAATCATCAAAAATACCTAAAAAATATTAAAAAATTATGGAAAACTCGTGGGACCGTCCATAGCCGGCCGGACATGCCTCCATGGTCCCACATGCCCTTGTTTTATTATTTTAATATTTTTTGCTTCCCTGAACTCATGAAAAGTCCTTCAATTCATGGAAACTCCCTAAATTCATCAAATTTCTCAAAATTCATGAATTTTTCATAAAATCATCAAAATATTATAAAAATTAAGGAAAAGGCACCACAGGACCGTGGTCACGACCGGCCGACCATGCCTTAACCACGACGGTCCCACGCCTCCTCATTCCTTATTTTATAATTATTTTTCATCATCTCATGGTGTTTTTCCTCAGTTTCGTCGAAACCCTAATTTTGGCATATTTTCTCGAATGGATGCTCAATTGCATGCCAGAAAATATCAAAATTCTCAGGACTGAGACGCGGGCGCCTTGGGGACACGAGCACGCTATCTTGAACGACCACGATTGGCACTTTGGCCCACGGGAGCCGGTTCCATCAATTTTCATAGTTTTGACCTAATTTTCACAATTGCTCGTATTAGGTCCAAAACTCTTCCAAACACTTTGGATTTTCATAAAATGATCGTCAGGTGGTCACGTGACAACCCAGACCGGTTTCGTGACTCCATGGTCGGTCCCTCGCCTAGTCATAATTAATTAGGTTTTCTCACCTAAGGCTCAGACGAGCATTTTGAATAAATGATTAAGCCAGCATTTAATCATTCTTCCACCAACAAATCGTCAACTCTTCAGGAGTTCTTCGTATTTGCTAACGTGAGCATATGGACACCACATGGTTGATCCACGGTCCCATGTAGTCGCTCCCTCCTTCGTCCCATGGTTGAAATTCTGACGAACCATGAATTGATCATCAATTGATCAAATTAGGGTTTCTGAATCCAAGGATCATCATTCCAGATTCTAACCTTAATAATTTTACGACGACCTCATGGTCATTATTTTTATTAATTATGCTCCGTTCAACGACCAGTATTCTAATTAATATATTTGGTATGCTTTCAATAATCCATCAGATGAGCAACACATGCTCAGACGATCAAATATTCAACAATTCATCACATGAGCAGCACTTGCTCAGATGAGGAATATTTGCTCAAGATTGGTTCAACAATCAATATTCAACGATCCATCGAGTGAGAAATACTTGCTCACTTCATCATAAGAACTATACCTCTGTCTCATGACATGTTCAATTCATGAGTTTCAGAACATCATGTTCAACTCAACGACTACATGGACTCATCGTCCCATCAAACCACGATACGTCAATCGTGTCACTTGGGGGGATGTCACATATGGTTTTGGTCTGGAGGTCTACGGCACGTGTGTTCATACACACGATGGAATGTGAGCAAGTCGTGCAATCAGTTGAAGGAATTTACAAGGTAGTGGGTGGAAAATCGACCAAGTCTCCAAACGTTGAGCAACTGGTTTCAAACACGATCTCCACTTCCCCACTCCTTGATTCCATCAACTGTCACACTTCATGGAATCATGGTGTATATAATTCCATCAATATAAATAAGTCTCTGAATCATGATTGAATCATCGGCATCAACAGTATCATCAATCTCACGTCTCATCGACAACACGAGATCATCAACTCATCAATTGAGCAACTACTCTCAATTGAGCAATTTCAATCATTCAGAGCTTATCATATTCAGAATTTACACACCCACAATCTTTGATTACCATTGATTCCACACATTTCCTAGCTTCCCTCCTACAGATCAACCCATCCTCTCTTGTGACCGAATTTACTCTGGAACGGTCGTTGTCTTGATTTAGGCCTGAGTACTACAGATTGATCTCTCAAATCTAAAGCACCCCCTTTGCAGCGGTGCATCTGTGTGAGGTTTAACATTTCACTCGGTTCGAGGAGTCTCCTCCATACGGTCGTCTCCTCAATTCCTTAAAAACCAGCAAATCGTTTTTCCCCATATACACTTCTCTATTCCTTGATCCGTCTACGAAGACCTCCAATCGCCTTTTGCTTGAGGGTTCGAGGATGTTAATTGGGTCTTTGCCTTCGTCTGCTTCTGGTATGCCCCTTACTTCCTCGTCATTGTCCAGGGGTAGATATGCAAGGAAATCTGCCAAGACTTGTGATTTTTGGGAGTGTTGGATTTCATGGATAATGTTGAACTGGTCCATGTGAGTGTTCCACTTGGATATCCTTCCTACTTTCCCAGCGCTCTTGAGAACAGCCTCGGAATACGAATATAGTGAGTCAAAAAATAAGTCCTCAACTTTTGGGTGGCCCATACTAGCGCCAAGATGAGATGTTCGATCTTCGTATAACTTCTTTCTGTTGCATTGAGTGTCTTGCTGACGGAGTAGATTGGTTGCTCTACCTTCGTGTTCGTTTTGACCAACACTGCGCTGACCGCATCCTCTGTCGCTGCTATGTAAAGGGACAGAACCTCATCGGGATCAGGTTTTTGCAGGATTGGAATGTTTCCAGATATTCTTTGATATTCTGGAAAGCTTCTTCGCATTCTGTGGTCCATTCAAACTTGCTTCCCTTTTTGAGGATGTTGAAGAAATGTTTACATTTGACCGATGACCTGGCGATGAACCTGCCCAAAGCTGTTAGGTATCCGTTAAGCTTTTGGACTTCTTTCAGGTTTTTCGGAGATGGCATCTCCACGATAGCTTGTATCCTGGATGGATCTACTTCGATGCCCATCTTCGTTACTAAATATCCGAGGAACTTGCCTGAGGTAACGCTGAATGTAAATTTTTCTGGGTTTACTTTCATGTTGTGTTTCCTCATTGCCTCAAAGACGTCCCTCAAGTCCTTATGGTGGTCCTTGCACATCTTACTTTTGACAAGCATATCATCAACATAGACTTCTAGGGTGTTCCCGATCCAAGGCTTGAAGATAGCATCAACCATTCTCTGCTTTGTTTCCCCTGCATTTCTAAGTCCGAAGGGCATCCTTGTGTAACAATAGAGGACGTGCGGGGTGTAGAATGTCGTGTGTTGTTGATCTTCTTCAGCAAGGGCTACTTGGTTGTAGCCAGAATATCCATCCAAAAATGGCAGTTCTTCGTACCCTTCGACGGCTTCCACCAGTTGATCTATGCTTGGGAGCGGGTAGCTATCCTTCGGACATGATTTATTGAGGTTGGTGAAGTCGATACATATCCTTACTCCCCCATTCTTTTTTGGTACTATGACCATGTTTGATATCCATGTAGGGTATTTGACCTCCTTGATGAATCCTGCCTCTAACAATTTGCGAAGCTCTTTCTCAATTGCCTGTTGGTACTCTGGTGCTACCTTTTGTAGTTTTTGTCTGAAGGGGGTGTGCCTGGCTTTATACGAAGTTCGTGTTGTATTATCTTCGGATCAATCCCTGACATATCCCCTAACTTACACGCGAAGACATCCGCGTACTCCATGAGTAGTTTGATTAGAGCAGTCTCTCTTTCTTCATCCATTGGAGTCCCAATCTTGATCATCTTCGGTTTTTCTTCGATCCCTATGTTGATCTCCTTCACGGGTTCTACAGGTGTGAACGTAGGATTTGGTTCCCTTAGGAGAGGGACATTATTTAATTTCTATTTGGTAGGCTCTTCAGCTTCCTTAGCTGTCGAAGTACTTGCCTCAGTGTTTAGAACGATACTCTCCTTCGTCAGGCTCCTTCCAGACTCTTCTTCAAGATAAAGATCAATTTCCTTCTCTTTCGCGGCCTCTTTGTTTCTGGCTCTACGAGATTTCCGCTGCTCATCTTGTTCGTTGTTGAGCTGGTTTTGCATAGCTTGGCATTCCCGAGCTGTGACCTGATCTTCCTTTATTTCCATTACCCCTTCGGGTGTTGGAAATCTAAGATACTGATGATAAGTCGCTGCTACTCCTTTGAGCTTGTGCACCCATCTTCGGCCAATGATGGCGTTATAGGTGGAAGGAGCGTCTACTACACTGAATCGAGTATCTACTTTCATTGGTCCTGCATACACTTGCAAAACGATGTCTCCTAACGGCTTTGTAGGTGCCCCATTGAATCCGTAGATGGTATAATACGAAGACATCAGCTGTTCATCGTTAAGATCCATTCGTTTCAATGTGTCGTAGAATAGAACATTAACTGAACTCCCTCCATCAATGAGGATCTTCTTGATATTGCACCCTGCCACTAGTAAGGTAAGGACCATGGGGTCGTTGTGATCTTCCACATCTTCCTCAATGTCTTCTGCATCGAAGGTCATGGGCGCGTTCATCCATTGCTCATGCTCGTCCACTTCTACCCCATCGATTTTGTATAATTCACAGTAGTCTTCAAATTGTTTCCTTAACCTTTTCCCTATCTGTGCTGTTAGCGAGGGTCCTGAAGCTTCGGAACATGAGATGGTGTTGAGTGTTTGGTTTCCCTCTGGCAGTTGAACTTGCTTGCTTCGCTTGGTCCTATCTTCGTTATCTACCTTCTGTATGTACTGCTTGAAGTCATCTGCGTCAATCAACTTTTGGATCATTATCTTGAGATTCTTGCACTTCTCGGTCTGGTGGCCATTGAAACAGTGATATTCGCAGTAATCTCTTGATTTTTCAGACCTAGGAGGCTGCTTGCCTTTGGACCATGGCCACTCAAGGTTTTCTCTGCCTTTGATCTTCCTCAGAATGCGGGTGTAGTTTTTGTTCAGCTTCGTGAAGACTTGATCTTCGAATTTCCGACCGTCACGCCGACGGTCATCCCTTCGTCCTCTTCGAATTTCAGCTGAACCGCCCCTCTTTGATCCGCTGGCTTGTTCTAAAAAGTTAGTTCGATGAGATCTTTGAGCTTGGGCCCTAGGATTTTCCCGCTGGATCTCTTCTAGCCTGGCGTGCTTTTCAATGATTACTCGAAGGTCTCCTTCTGTCTTAGGGAAACTTCCATGGATCTCCACAAATAACGGGCTCATCTTATCCAATCCCCATTTGTAACAGTTGATGTTGACCACTGGATCCACATTTCCTATGGCTTGACAAATCCTGTGCCATCTGTCGGTATACTCCCTGATTGTCTCTTTGTAAGTGGTTTCCAGCGAGAAGAGCTTATCCATTCCTACGTTGACTGCCTTGTTGTACATATAAGTTTATAAGAACTTCTCCGTGAGCTGGCCGTAGGAATTGATGGAGTTGGGAGGCAGGTTGTCGAACCAAGATAGTGCTAATCCCTTTAGACTTGAAGGAAAATACCTACAGATGATTGTATCGTCCTGCTCCCATCGTGCTAAGATACGATTGTAATAATGAAGGTGCGTTGCAAGATCGCTGGACCCGTCGTAACATTCGAATATTGGAACAGGGCACTTATGAGGAATCAAAGCTTTAGCCAAACGTGGGGTCAGTGGTGTGGTGCTTGCTTCTCTCATCACCTCTTCTGGTCTTCCCCCACATTTCCTAGATTTTAGTTCCTTGATTTCCGCCATCATTTCGGCACAAAGGTCCTCCATTGCACGATGGTGATCATCGTTGGTTGGGTTTTGCCTTGGTCTTTGATCTTCGTTGTCGAAATAGTCCGAGTCTTCTGGGACATAATCTGGATCGTTGGATCTGTTTCCTCTGGTTGGCCTTCAGTTTAATGGTTCGGGATTTGCTGCATTTGTCACGACCATTCTTCGGTCAGGATTTGGCTCAGGTGCTTTAGAGTTGGCTTCGCGCAAGGCTTCGTTGTGCTGGTGAGTTGCTCCCATGCTTTGGGCGATATTATCTCTGAGTTCTTGGTTTTCTCAGGCCAGTAATGCCACTGCTTCTGCGTACACCCTTTGGTTCTTCTTTATCTCCTCAAGCTCTGCCATCAACATGGGGGAATGATTTGATCCTTGTTTTGGGGTGCCGAGTTGTCCCTGCCCCCCAAGGGCCATGGTATGATCTTCATCAACCGTTTGGATTAGGGGGATGGGGGGTTCGATGTTCACTATCTGTAATTCCACATGTGGGGGTAGAGTCCGGTTTCTTGTCAGCAATGGTTGGGTTGTTGGCAGAGTTTGATTCTGCTCATTTGTTGGAGGCATCCCGAAGGCTGGCTGCGGTATTGATGATTCTGCAACTCCTTCCCGTTGCTCAAGGATGCTGGCAGCTGCTGCGGCTTTTACTGCCTCGGCTTTAGCTGCACCTTCTCTTGCTACCGCTGCTCTTGCTGCCTCGGCTTTTGTTGTTTCAGCTCTTGCTGCATCGGCTTTTATTGCTGCTGCTTTGAGAGCCGCTTCTGCTACATCATTGGTATTTGATAGGGAGGTGATTTCCGCAGCGTCTGGTTTTTGGTTTGTCGTTTTCGTTTTTTTCACCCTTTTACTTATTGCGTGTCATGACTGGTGTTTTCCTGGGTGTTTCTATGGATGATTCCTTAGCCTTTCCTGCATCCTTCGTGCTTTCCATCTTTGCTTTCCTTGCCTGCACAGGTAAAACATCATCGAGAATCCGATATCCACGTGGATCCTTTTAGTAAAGCTAATCAAGCGTGCAGGCCCAAAAGCGTAACTCGATCGAAAATTTCCAAAAGATCGAGAACTAAAATGAAGATCTGGAAAGATCCAAATACTTTAAAAAACGCAGATCTACTCATGGATCCGAGACGCTGAAGGTTAAAAGAGAGAATTCGGCTATTATTCCCCTCTTCAGGGGTATTGGATTTCTTAAATGCCTCAGGTCCATTTTGAAAGTTGTTGGCATCGTTAGAAGAATGGTTCTACATGCGATCATTCGAAAGTTTTATTTAATTGATCGAAGTTAAATGGACTACGAAAACTTATAAATCCGATGAAAGCACAGATCCGTAGCAGGATCATCTTGGGGGAAAATCTTTTCAAATCAATCGGGTTAAATACAAAGAAAGCACTTATGAATGAGCCTGAAGATAATCCTTTCGAATGCTTTCAGGTTTCAACGGGAATCTTTTCAAAATAAAGGTTAGATCCAAAGATCATAAATCCAAAGCTAACAGATCTAAAGCGCAGATCTAAAGCGCAGTTTGAAAAGTACTTAGCATAAATTTGAAAAGAATAGATATTGGTGGTTTGGTTTTAAAATGGTTCAAAATCTAAGTCTGATCTGAGGGAAAATCAGATCTGATGAGCTTTTGTTATAAAAAAGATAATTTTTTTGAGAAGAAACATGACAAAGCGATGGAGACATTCAAGACACTATTTCACATGGAATAGCGTTGAGTGTCTAAGAGAGGGTAAAATCACAGGAAAGGTAAATCTTTTACCGGGACAGAGTCCCTGTTTCTAGCGCCAGATTGTGAACACATAAATTACGAAGGCATCCACGTGTTCACAAACAATATTCGCATGAGCCGATAAAACAATACGTGAAATAATGTAAATATAAAACGGCACGGATCACGTTGAATCATCAAATCAGAGTCTTCGGACTCGTCATTGTCTAGTCGTGAGGGATCGATTCAGTTACTCGATATAGTTCCGAATCATACATCACAAGGCATAATAATAACATAAAGTAAGTGCTGAAATGTAAATGAGACAATGATTTACGTGGTTCAGCACTAAGGCCTACATCCACGGGGTTGAGGGTTTCACTATATATGGAGAGATTACAAAGATGGTCGAATGACTTTTAGGTGAATAACGATGCCATGGGGAATATAAACCATACTTACTCTTCCTATTTCTCTTTCCTAAACTCTTCTCTAGTTTTTCTCTCAATTAGTCGACCCCTTCTCTCTTGGTGGAGAGGGGTATTTATAGGAGTGGTACATGGGGTCCACCGTCAGAGGCGTTGGAATATTATCTTCTTATTCTTTGTGCAGATCCCGCTGGTATCCTCTCTCTGAACCGATGCCCCCAGCGGTTTATGCTTGGTGACGATGAGTCGCCTCTTCATCCTCCACAGGTTGGTCGACACGTATGCTAATCTAGGGTGTTTAATGCGGGTAGTTGGGTCGTCTGCATGTGCCAGATAATTGTCTGCTGCCCCTTTCACATCCGTGTCAGTTGGACCAACCCTCGCCGTTGATCTTGGATCCTTCTCGAGATGGAATAAAGTGAAGCCTTGGGTGTTCTTCAGTGCTTCGCAGTAACCCCTTCCTTTAATACTCCTCGATTCTCGGCCATCAGATCCATCAGATGATGATCTTATACTGATAAAATGTGTTGCTTGGATATCCACGCGTGACATCATATCTCGATGCTCTAGGTTGTGTGTCCTCCGCATGTGTTTCTCCGGACACGTGGCGAGTGATGAATTATGTGCATACACCTAACTTATCAACTCCTGAAACTCATTTTCTTCTCCCTTTCTTTCAAAACAAAGATTCTTTTCCAATTTGTTTCATGATACAGGGTAACTTATTGTAGTGGCGCTGGTAACCTTGGACTCTTTGGACATTAATTCCAATTTGAGATTATTTCTTATTAGGTCTGGCATTTCAAAAATCAAACAAACAAGAGAATATTGAGAAATATCATTCAAAGGTATGTTACTAAACCAGCTACTAGAAAAAGAGGCGCAGTGGTTTGGTTTTTCAAATTTAGGTTTTCTGGTGAAGGTGTAATTTAAGGCTTATGAATTGTTGAACTTCTTTTTTAGTTTTTTAATGGAGTATATCCAAGTTGTTTTAAGCTTTGTTTGACTTTTTGATTTGTAATGCTGAATTAAAATTTTCAGTTTCTTGGTAAAAAGCTTTATTAGTGTTTGTTTTTCTTAGATGGTTACATAATATCTGAGAATCAAGCCAATATGATTTCACATGGAATTGGCAACTGATTGTTATTCATTCAGTAACCTTATCGATTCGAATTTTCAGCTCCAGAGAAGGAACAAATCGATGAATTCTGATGATTTGGTGGGAGCCTGGGAGGTGGCGAGTGGTGGTGGAAACGTCATTGAAGAATCGCAAGGAAAGAGAAAATGCAAACAAAGAAATCTGCTTTTTGAAAATTCCGTAGTCATTTAGATTTCGGTCCTGTGATAACATATATCGGCCCTGTGAACAGCTGGGGTCATCGTTTTTGCCTTTATGATTTATTTGTCAGCCGAAAAAGTAACATCATCGAGCACCAGAGGTAGAATAGTACCCTGCCACGGTACAGACCCGGGTTCGATCCCGGCTGGTGCATTTTTTATTTATTTTTTTACAAATTTTATTCAAACATTCATAATCTGTCGACATTCTTGCTATACTTTTGGTCACGGAATATCTCCTGCAGCAACTGAGACCCAAACTGATCTGTTTCCTATCAAGAATTGGTAAACTGCTGACAAATAAGAATGCATCTTTAGAAGTTTGTAAATTGACTCGACTACTCAAGCTTTCTCAAGTTTTATGAGCTTAATACCCAGAAGTTCAAACCTGGATTCTTTCTTTGAGTTTTAAGGGTCAAGTTCAACAGAGAACAAGTTGGAGGCGCCCCAAAGCTAAACAATTCAAGTTACACCGAGCCAATTTATTGATAGCAAATAAAACAACATCCTCGTTACAAAAACAAGCAAATTTATACATATTTCTGCTATTACTCTCCCAACAGAAGAATGAAAAGTAACA
Source organism: Papaver somniferum (assembly GCF_003573695.1). Lineage (NCBI taxonomy): Eukaryota > Viridiplantae > Streptophyta > Magnoliopsida > Ranunculales > Papaveraceae > Papaver > Papaver somniferum. Next base: position 40,580,828 of record NC_039358.1, read on the forward strand.
CAAAATATCACTACAAGTTACAGCACCTAAAGAACTTGAAATATTTCGTCGAAATCCCATGATTTTAAGACTTACGCTCGTTGCCTCGTGATCACTCGTCTAGCAAAACACTAGAAATGATGAATGGCAAGCTAAGTATTGAACTGGAGAAGAAAAGCAACTGATGACAGAATAGACAAGGACTCAGATTCTAAGGAGAATGTTTTAGTCATTGTGAACTAATTACCCCATAGAACAACAACATTCAGCAGAAGAAGGATTACAATTGATATCAATCAGTGTTGTACAACATGCGTTTTAAAGATTGGAAGTTGCTTAAAACCTGAGCACAAAAGCTGCATTGCAGTTGCTCTAGGGCCACCTGATGAAGATTGAAACAGAACCTTCAAAGTCATTGAGTTTAGACACTGAGTACCCGGCCACCCCGCTTGCCATGAGTTTAGACATTAAGTTCCGCTCCGGCAATCTTGCCCGGACACAAATCTGTATTATATGAATCAAATTTGGCTGCTTGCTAGGTGAGCCTGCTACTGACTAGCTCAAGTTGTTCATTGTTTACTTGCAGCTACCTTTATTATGTACTGCTCGTGCAGCTGCAATGGCAGCAAAACTGGAAGCAATGGAAAATACAAGATCGTAGGAACTCAATTGACACAAAACTTATTTCCCGAGACTGATTCTACCCAAAACAAGGATGAAATCCAGAAAAATTCTGCAAGACAAACAGAGTACAACTCCCGTGAAGATTTGACTGAAGCATACCATGAACTGTTTCAGCACTTGAAAGATGCACTTACTGAAACCAACTTTCAAAGTGCTCCGAGTATTTGCAACGTACCAGAGACAGGGCTTCAAATGTTAGGGTAAATGTTTTATTGAAAAAAGAGTTGCGGTCAAGGCTATTTTTATTGCGCCATCTTCAATCTCTGGATCAATACTGGAGTTCTAATTCAAGAAAATCTTTTGATTTCATGATCTACTGGTGATTGACTCTGTTTTTCTTTGTTTTTTTGTACTTTATTTACTTATGATTTAGGTTCTCTATCTCTTTATTTTGACCTAATTTTCAATAAGCATTCTTTTTAGGTTTTGTGATTTCTATTTCCTGTAATCCTTGATGCATAAAATTTATTGATTGATTATCTTATTGTTCTTATTATTTCTGCAATTCTGTTGCTTTTCACGAGTTTTCTCTTCGTTTTTTTTTATTAGGTCATGAGCTAAATGGAGGTGCAGCCATAGGGTTTCCTGGAAAACATCATAAGATTCGATTTCTAAAGAGATTGAGGCAGAGATGAGTCTGATAATTTGGGTTTAATTCGAAGTATCATGTTTAGGCTTTATTCCTGTATGTTCTGAAGTTATGTCATTATTGGTTTTGGAATTTGAGACCCTATTCTGTTAGGGATTAGATTGTATTGAAGCTATTTCTTTCAAGGTTTTGGGGGTACTAAGATCCTACTCTTGTAGGGATTAGAATAAGTCATTCTTGGTATTGGAATTTGAGACCCTATTCTGGTAGGGATTTGATTGTATTGAAGCTATATCTTTCAAGGCTTTGGGGGTTTTTGAGATCCTATTCTTGTAGGGGTTAGAATATGTATCTGTTTGATTAATGAATGATGTAGAATTTTCTAATTATGCAACTGAAGCTCTTTAAACTCTCTCACTTGATGTTCTGTGTTAAATCTCTTTTTGCATGATGTAGTCTCTTCTTAATGATGGTATTAGAGATTTGTTTGGTCTTTTATGAAGTTATTCTCTCTGCTGTTATTCACTGCAATTACTTGTGGTTATCTAAAGTTCCGATTCTCTTCATCAAAAGCTATGAAATGAATATTCCCTCACTTAGAGATAATTTTATATTAAGAGAGATCAGTTATTTTTTAATATGTGCACTAATTCTCACTGGGTAAGGGAGGCTGCCTCAGATTAATGTTTACACTTGGCAATTTTAGTTATTCAATTTTTTTGCTCTTTGATTCTCTGAGTTTTGTGACTATTCACTGTTGTCTCTTCTCTTCCTGTTATTTGTTCTTATTTCATGTTGGGCGTGATGGATATCATTATGGCAGACCTTTCATCTTCCATTTCCAAGAAGTGTCTTAATGCAGTGTCCTAATGCAATGTCTCTAGTCATCCATCTATTTATACTTTGGTTTCCAAGTTTTACATTATGCAACTTTTATCTTTCTGATTATCTCCATACTTATCTCTTACTCTTCCTGAAATGGCTTTTGCTGCTGAACAAGTTAAAGTCTTAGATCTAGATGAAGATGTTGAAGAGTTTCCTCATCTTTTTGCTGCTCTGCTATGTGATAATACTAGAAGCTACTACGAAACTTCAGTGAAACACAATGGTAGGCTTTGAAAGGGGACAGAAAATAAGAGCAAGAGGAAGCCTACATGTTATAACCGCAAGTGCACGGTGTCGGTTGTAGCTTGTGCAAATACGGGTCGAATCCACAGGGACTAGGGTGTGTAAGTTGAAGTTTCCTAAACTAGTTAATCTAAATGCAATGAGTGACAATGACACAATGAAGCAAAGAGAGCAAAACAGGGCCTACACAAGGTGAGTTAAAGGTGATAGTGGCATATACAATGGTATTTAGGCAGTGGCAAAGGCAAAGCAAACCAAGGCAGTGAGGAAAACAAAGATAATGAAACAGAGGTAGACATAGGCTTTACAGGGCAGTGACAATGCATATTTCCAAAGTATAGTGTAACAATAAGAGTGACAGGGGCATACAAAGAGAATGAGAGACAATGAAACAAAGAAAGAGATACAAAGATAGCGTTACAAAGAAGATGGTGACATTTACAAGGCAAGGCAGTGAATTTACAATGGAACAACAATGGCATATACAATGGTATTTACAGGGCAGTGATAGTTGCAAAATAAACAAAACAGATGCAAACCAAGGCTACAAACCAAGGCTGCAAAATAAACAAAACAGATGCAAAGCAATATGGCAAAACAGTTAAGAACCAAGGCTGTATGCCAAGGGCAGGGAGGAGTTTGTGCACTGATTTCAATGCACAACAGCTACAATTTGCAAGAAAAACTGAACAAGATGGCTAAGAAATTTAACTGAGCAGGGAATCAAAACAGGCTTGAAATTATAAGTGACTGTAAAAAGATTTGCGGCTAAGCCAAGGCTTAGAATCCACCTTGTGACCTAATCAAGCAATGCAATTCTAGGTTGAGTTGAAGACCTTGAGCATATATTAGAATGGGAGGAAAATCAGCTTGCTCACTGATATGCCCCTAGTATTGACTGTCTTTTGACAGCACAGTCAATCACAGGCATACCAGAGCACTGATTACTTCCCATTGCTCAAGCAAAACAGGCATCAAGATAACTATCCTAGCAATACATCATTCAACAGTGCACTAGAATGAGACTATCCTAAGAACAAATCATAAGAACATAACATAACATAAACATGAACAGGAGCTTGATATAAATTGTAACAATCACATACTCAAATTCAATACATGTTGGAGTTCAGAACAACTAAATTTAACAATGCATTTGAATTGAGAATCATGGAATTGAAAAGATTTGATAACCCTCAAAGCTACAGTTCATGGAAATAACAAAACTAAACTATTCTACTGATGCTCTGGCTAATCCAGGCATAGCCCATTACAACACCCAAAGACCCCTATTTATACATACAAGGGAAATCCCAAAAAATCCCCAATTAACAGCAAAATTAGGGTTTGTAAAAAAATACAATTAAACCAAAAATTGGTTCACCTAACCTACTGATAACAACCCAATCAACCAACCCATGCTTCAATTAGACGTACAATCATGTTCCCCCAATTATCCCCAAATTATGAAATTAGGGTTTATAAGAAATAGAAATTAGGTTTACCTAATCACTGCAAACTCTTGATAGCTCTCACCCATGCTTCCTTACTGTCTTCTGATGCTTCCCACGCCTCCAATTGATCTATATCATCAACTAATTTCACCAACTCACTCCTAGGGTTCAGAGGTGAGAGAATAGGCGAAATTAGTTGTTTGAGAGAGATTGGAACGTGATATAGGTGATGGGTCGAGTGTGTATGATGATTTGACAAGAGATGGTGGTGGTTGTGGTGGTTGAGAAGGAGTTGGTGGCGGAGCAAGAGAAGGTGGGGCTGTTGCAGACGGAGGTGAGGGAGGTGAAGTCGATAGTTTTAGGGTTAGGGTGTGTTTGGGTTAGGGTATAGGTATTGGGTACTCGGGTGTTGAGCGGTTGTAGCAAATTGGATGAACATCGAGGATGAGCCGTGGGATGTGGAGATGATGGATCGATCTAAAGACGAGATGGAAGGAAGCGAGGAGCGACCGTTGGATGGGGAAGTGCAACGAAACTGACGGCTCAAGATGGAGTTAGGTGCTATAGTGTTTTTCAGGATCTTCAGATTTTGATGCACTATGATGAAGCGACCGTACGATGCTGAGATGATCCAATCCGACGGCTGAATATGAAGGCGGGTATGGATATTGGAAATGGGTTTGGGTGAGGGTTTTGGGCCTTGGGTATGCCAAGCCCATATCTTCTTTAAGAACAATTCTTCCTCTTCAAGCCCAGTTCTAGCCTTTTGGTCTTGCGCACAACATTCTTCGCGGCTTCCTTGCGTAATTTCTCCCGGCTTTTCACTACTTTTCTGCTCTTTTCCGCTCCGCAATTCATCTAACTTTATTTATTACCTAAAAATGCAAAATTAATTAATAAAAATATTTATTCTTGAAAACAAAGAAAATACAGAATATGGGATAAAATGTAGAATTAATGCACAAAAGATGAGTTAAATGCCAAGAAAAATATATAGAAATATGCACTTTTTAGGACTCATCAAATACCCCCAAACCTGAATTTTACTTGTCCTCAAGTAAAACAAAACTAAGGAAATCCTAACTATACCACTGTCGCTGGTCTCTCGAATGCATTTAGCGTATGCACTAAGCCTTTTAAACCACTAAGTGTCCCTAGTGGACGAGTGAAGTCTCGTGAAGGTTTGCTTAGAACGTACCTACAAAGTTCTAGGTCAAAATATAAGCTCAGATTCCATCAAATGTGACATGTGCAAGTCAGTTTAAGCTCACAGCAAAATGGAGATGTCAATCTAACTATCAAAGGCACAATCCTAGCACTGATAACAACTAAAGACACGTGATAAGAGTGTAAAGTGTATCTACACATGTTTCTAGAATGACCTGAAGTTATGACTACTAATCACCAAGAGATAGTTTTTAGGCTAAGAACCGAATTCTAAGCCAAGCAAGCTGTCCGGCTTTACGAGAATTGTGAATGTTCACCCAATGAGTTGGTGATATTTCAGTTTACCCGCGTTATACATCGATGGCTGCACCCTCCTTGCTTATTACAAGACTATTTACAACAAAAAGATGACTCTTTACATGACTCTTATTTACATTGACTACTCTCTTTTATTTTTGGAACAAGAGAGGATGGAATTGATAAATACTTGATTATTTATTTTTTTTGATTTTTTTTTATTTTTTTCTGAATATATACATCGTTTTTTTTTTTTTTTTGAATAAATTTGATCTTTACAACATAATGACACTTTTGATACATGAAAAAAAAGAAAAACATAATTACATGACTCTTAGCAAGAGGTGGCCCTTATCGAATGCATCCGGTCAAATTCTATGGTTGCTTTTCTTAACGTATCCTCCAACTTCTATCCCATCCAACCAAAGAACAAGCTAGTCAAGTCTCATTCAGTATTCTAAAGTGATTGGCAATCTAACTTCCTATCAAACACCTTGAAGATCGAGGCTATACATGTATTGGTAAATCGTGTGTGTGCAAGTTTCTTATCACATGTGAATTGTGCTAGAATCAGGGTGCCTAAATATCTAGACTAAGAATCCTTACGTTTACATACATGCACAAGAGTCAACATTTCAAAGTAAATGAGCTCCATTTTTATGATTTTTTTATTTTTTTATTTTTTTGGAATTTTTAATTTTTTCAAAAAGAGGGAGTTCTGTTTTCAATTATAACATGTGATCGTGGTATCTACTCTATACCCCCAAACCTAAACTAAACATTGTCCTCAATGTTTCAAAATATGAATAAAATTATAATACAACATACGAATAGGACCATGCTGAGCAGGGAAAAAGGAAAGAGAATACCCGATTTCGGCGAAAGCAAGATTAGAACTCCGTTATTCAAGGCAAGAATCCAACATATGTCAGCCGAGATCATATTGGATTAGCAAAATATATACAAAAGGAACAAAAGGTTTTTTTTTTTTTTTTTTTTAAAATTATCTACTGGACTCTATACAAGAAAATTTGGTTTTTTAATGGGATTGGACTTTTTGGGAAAAATTTGGTTTTGTCGGGAAACATTTGGTTTTGATGGGAAAAAGAAAAATTTTGGTTTTTAGGGAAACATTTGGAAAACTTTGGTTTTTATGGGAGAAAAACATTTGGTTTTTAATGGGATAAGGAGACCAAGCCCACTGTTGGGTTTTGCGAAGCCCAACTACGTTTTTGAAAAACAGGCCCACTGCTGGTGAGTAAAGCTCACTGTTGGTTTTTGGAATTTTGAAATTTTGGCCCACTTGAACTTTGGTTCAAGCCCACAGTTCAGAAACAAGCCCAGGTAACAATTTGAAATTTGGGCTCTTAAATAGCCAAAGGTCGAGGCCCAACTGGGCTTTGAAAACGTTTTCTGTTTTTGGGTCAAGCCCACAGTGTAAATGTTTAGTTTTCAAATGGATGTTAAGCCCACAGTCCCAGAAATTTAGTTGGGCTTTGGCTAGCTACTAACTAAAATATGAGGCCCAACTGGGCTTTCAAAAGTTCAGTTTTCTTTAATTTAAACAACAGGCCCAAATCAATCTAAAACCACAAGCCCACAAGAAATTAAACAAACAAACCCACAAGAAACTAATTACAAACCCAACAGAAAAATGGAAAAAATTATTACAAGCCCACAAATTAAAAATGGAAGCCCAAAGGTTGGGTTCTCTTAATGGGTTTAGGCTTACTTGCTTAAGCACAGCCCAGCTGCTCAGTTTGGTTGCAAAAGCCCAGTTGGGCTTTGGATCATCCTAAGCTTTTGTCTTTGTTGAGGCCCAGTTGGGCTTGGCTTATGAATGGCAGCAGCACCACTTCAGGCCTAGCAGCAGGAGCAGATCAGCAGCAGCAGCAACAACACAACAGCAGGCTTTGCAGGTTCACAGGGCCACAGCAGAGAAACAGGTGCAGAAGGCAGCAGCAGTTAGCAGCAACAGGCAGCAACATGGGCCACAGCAGCTCAGCAGCAGTCTTGTCCTGGCACAAGCAGGAGCATCACAGCAGCACAAGCACAGAAGCTCAGCAGGAGAGCAGGAGTACAGCAAGCACAGGAGCAGCAGCAGCAGCAGCTCCACAGCAAAAGCAGCAGGATAGGCAGGTACCTGCTGGCTCAAAGCAGAAAGTGAGTAAAGATGCAAGCTATGATGCAGGAATATAAGTGAACAATATGCAAATGAGTATGCAATGCAGGGAAAGATGCAAATGCAATGAACTATGATGCAAATATGAAGATGAAAGTGAATGCAACAAATCAACACACAGCGCCAAGTCCCCGGCAGCGGCGCCAAAAACTTGGTAGGATTTTAAGGATGTAAGAAATAAGAATAAATGGATGCCTACAGTGATAACCTGCAAGTGCACAGGGTCAAATTGTAGTAATGTGTGCAAGACAGGGTCATTCCATAGGGACTTGGGGTGTATTGAAGCATTCCTAAGCTAGTTAATCTAAATTCAATGAGTGACAATGACACAATGAAGCAAAGAGAGCAAAACAGGGCCTACACAAGGTGAGTTAAAGGTGACAGTGGCATATACAATGGTATTTAGGCAGTGGCAAAGGAAAAGCAAACCAAGGCAGTGAGGGAAACAAAGATAATGAAACAGAGGTAGACATAGGCTTTACAGGGCAGTGACAGTGCATATTTACAAAGCATAGTGTAACAATAAGAGTGACAGGGGCATACAAAGAGAATGAGAGACAATGAAACAAAGAAAGAGATACAAAGATAGTGTTACAAAGAAGATGGTGACATTTACAAGGCAAGGCAGTGAATTTACAATGGAACAACAATGGCATATACAATGGTATTTACAGGGCAGTGATAGTTGCAAAATAAACAAAACAGATGCAAACCAAGGCTACAAACCAACGCTACAAACCAAGGCTGCAAAATAAACAAAACAGATGCAAAGCAATATGGCAAAACAGTTAAGAACCAAGGCTGTAATCCAAGGGCAGGGAGGAGTTTGTGCACTGATTTCAATGCACAACAGCTACAATTTGCAAGAAAAACTGAACAAGATGGCTAAGAAATTTAACTGAGCAGGGAATCAAAACAGGCTTGAAATTATAAGTGACTGTAAAAAGATTTGTGGCTAAGCCAAGGCTTAGAATCCACCTTGTGACCTAATCAAGCAATGCAATTCTAGGTTGAGTTGAAGACCTTGAGAATATATTAGAATGGGAGGAAAATCAGCTTGCTCACTGATATGCCCCTAGTATTGACTGTCTTTTGACAGCACAGTCAATCACAGGCATACCAGAGCACTGATTACTTCCCATTGCTCAAGCAAAACAGGCATCAAGATAACTATCCTAGCAATACATCATTCAACAGTGCACTAGAACGAGACTATCCTAAGAACAAATCATAAGAACATAACATAACATAAACATGAACATGAGCTTGATATAAATTGTAACAATCACATACTCAAATTCAATACATGTTGGAGTTCAGAACAGCTAAAATTAACAATGCATTTGAATTGAGAATCATGGAATTGAAAAGATTGATAACCCTCAAAGCTACAGTTCATGGAAATAACAAAACTAAACTATTCTACTGATGCTCTGGCTAATCCAGGCATAGCCCATTACAACACCCAAAGACCCCTATTTATACATACAATGGAAATCCCAAAAAATCCCCAATTAACAGCAAAATTAGGGTTTGTAAAAAAATACAATTAAACCAAAAATTGGTTCACCTAACCTACTGATAACAACCCAATCAACCAACCCATGCTTCAATTAGACGTACAATCATGTTCCCCCAATTATCCCCAAATTATGAAATTAGGGTTTATAAGAAATAGAAATTAGGTTTACCTAATCACTGCAAACTCTTGATAGCTCTCACCCATGCTTCCTTACTGTCTTCTGATGCTTCCCACGCCTCCAATTGATCTATATCATCAACTAATTTCACCAACTCACTCCTAGGGTTCAGAGGTGAGAGAATAGGCGAAATTAGTTGTTTGAGAGAGATTGGAACGTGATATAGGTGATGGGTCGAGTGTGTATGATGATTTGAGAAGAGATGGTGGTGGTTGTGGTGGTTGAGAAGGAGTTGGTGGCGGAGCAGGAGAAGATGGGGCTGTTGCAAACGGAGGTGAGGGAGGTGAAGTCGATAGTTTTAGGGTTAGGGTGTGTTTGGGTTAGGGTATAGGTATTGGGTACTCGGGTGTTGAGCGGTTGTAGCAAATTGGATGAACATCGAGGATGAGCCGTGGGATGTGGAGATGATGGATCGATCTAACGACTAGATGGAAGGAAGCGAGGAGCGACCGTTGGATGCGGAAGTGCAACGAAACTGACGGCTCAAGATGGAGTTAGGTGCTATAGTGTTTTTCAGGATCTTCAGATTTTGATGCACTATGATGAAGCGACCGTACGATGCTGAGATGATCCAATCCGACGGCTGAATATGAAGGCGGGTATGGATATTGGAAATGGGTTTGGGTGAGGGTTTTGGGCCTTGGGTATGCCAAGCCCATATCTTCTTTAAGAACAATTCTTCCTCTTCAAGCCCAGTTCTAGCCTTTTGGTCTTGCGCACAACATTCTTCGCGGCTTCCTTGCGTAATTTCTCCCGGCTTTTCACTACTTTTCTGCTTTTTTCCGCTCCGCAATTCATCTAACTTTATTTATTACCTAAAAATGCAAAATTAATTAATAAAAATATTTATTCTTGAAAACAAAGAAAATACAGAATATGGGATAAAATGTAGAATTAATGCACAAAAGATGAGTTAAATGCCAAGAAAAATATATAGAAATATGCACTTTTTAGGACTCATCACACAACCTTAATAGGATCCGGCCCATTAACTCTGCTGGTTTTAAGCTTGCAAAACCTTTTATGCAAGGAATGCCGTATCCGAACCTTTTTGCAGTCATGTTTAAGAGTAGTAAGGATTGGGATATTGCTTTTTCTGCTCGACCTACCTTATTGTTTGGTCAGCTTTTTGCAGTGCAACCCTTGAACAAGTTGGAGGATATCTTTGATCTGGTTTGGGAAAAAACACTTATGCCAGTTCAAGTTACTATTCCTTCTGATCTGGTTAATAAAGGAAGGGCGCGAGAAGTCATGGACCAATTGGAGAATTTGTCAATGTTGAATCTGCAGTTGGTAACAGGTTTGAAGTTAAGTTGATGGTTCCTCTCAACTCACCATTGACTAGGAAGGTAGTTATTAATACTACAAGTAAGACTTTTTATATGTCTGGTTTTTACCCTCGGCTTCCTTTCCGTACTTGCAAGTGTTGTTTTGTGTTAATCCATGATGAAATTAGATGCCGAGAGATTCAATATCAAATCTTCATCAGAGCTATGCCGAGACCTTCTCCTAGAGTTACTCATGTTGCAGTCTCCACTTTGAGGATGAATCAAGTCACTGGTGCTCCTACTGCTAATGGTTCTCGTGTCTCTGATATTACTTCCTTTCACTCTCAGTCTAAGCCTTCGGCATTTTCGGCCAGCCTTCAGCCTGCTGGTGCTTTAGGTAATAGGAGCTCTTCTCTCTCATCTCGTTCTTTTGCTTCAGTTATGCCTGTTGTTTTGGCTTTGACCATTAGGGAACCTTCTAGTACGGGTATCTCCTCATCCCGTCCTTCAGCCTCTTCTGATCACCAAATCTTATCGCCTTTTGATAGAAAAGGAAAAAGGCCTAGGACTGAGTTTGATTGTAACCCTAATGACCATTCTGCGGAGAACTCATCCTTCGTATTCATGCCTACTCCTGGATGGCCTGCTGCATCTTATGTTCCCTCTTTCAGTCCCCCTGCAGATATCTCCTTTAAGATTGGGTCAGTAGGAGAATCTTCTTCGATGGATGGTTCAGGTGGGAATGTTTTTTGGATTTCTTCGTGCTCTTCCTTTTCTCAAACAGTGGTGTCTTCTTCGGGCTTTGCTTTCAGCTCTGGTTCTAAGCTTAACTTTGCCTCAGCTTCCTTTGGTCCCATTTTGCCTGAAGATGATAATATGAACGCTTTTTGTATAACTGTTAACGTTGATGACCCTATTATTCTTGAGCCAACACCTTTAGCGACTCTTCCTCCTGAGCCAGTTGTCTCCGATGAATAATTTGAAAAAGAAATCAATCTCATGATGTTGGATTCAGACTCTATGGCTGCAGATGCCTTTAATTCTCATGATCTTGTAAGCATTCTTTCTCATTTTTGTTGGTTTTCGTAGCTCTCGTGTCTGTTTATTTTTTAGTTCCCTCCTGTTACTCCTTATTGTTCTTTATATTTTGAGATTGTTTGCTAGTTCTTTTTGTTTGCAATCATGAAGTTCTTATGCTGGAATATTAATGATTGTTGTTCAGACAAAAAATGGAGAGATTTATTTAATCTAGTTAGGAAATATATACTAGACTGTGTTTGTATTCTCGAAACAATGGTTGATCCTGATACAGTTAGGAAGTATACTCACCATCTCCCTTTTGATTCTTGGTTTTTTATTCCTGCTGTTGGAAAATCAAGAGGTCTGGCTTTTGGGTTTTATAAAAATTTGAATATTGAGGTCTTAGGTTGCTCATTAAACATGATACACATTATTTGTGACATTACCCCTATCACTAAGAACTGTGTGGTCTCATTCATTTATGGCTCTCTTACTTCCTGTGGCATGAAGAATCAGTAGAACTTTTTGAATGACATGTTTGAAAATAATAACAACCCTTGGCTTTTAGTTGGTGACTTTAACTTTATTCTGCATAGTCCTGAGAAACAAGGAGGCAATGCTTCTCACTCTTTTCCTCCTAATTTTATTAAAGAACATCTTCTTAGGATGAACATGAATGAAGTTTTTTCCTTTGGTAATCCCTTCACTTGGTGTAATAGAAGATTTAGAAATCCAGTGGACTTGATTTTCGAGAAACTAGATAGAAGTTTTATGAATGATAAATGGGTCTCTGCTCTTCCTCATACTAGGGTTACTAATTTATGAAGAATCTATCCAGACCACTGCCCTCTTTTGGTTAAATGTTTTCACTATGAGAAGTTTGTCAATATTCATTATAAATTCTTCCAATGCTGGCAACTTAGTCATGACTTTAAAGGTACGTTAAGTAAGTCTTGGTCTCACAAGGTGGTAGGGTCTCCTTCTTTTGTGGTGGTTAATAAACTTCATCATGTAAAGAAAGACCGGATTCAATGGAATATTCATTCCTTTGGACACATTAAATCCACCATAACAAGACTTAACTCTGAACTTGAAAAACTGCAAGCGCTTCCTTATTCTGCTCAAATTGGTAGCTACATTATGAATTACTCAAATCAGTTGGACTATTGGTATGATATTGAATACTGTTTCTATAAACAAAAGTCTAGAATTAACTATTTCACTCAATATGACAGAAATACGCATTTCTTTCATAATACTGTGAAACTTAGGAACATGTCTAGCACCATTCATATTATTAGAGATGATCAGGGTAATTGGCTAGAAGATAGAGTTCAAGTTACTGGTTTACTCTCTAGCCACTTTAAGAAGATTTTTAACTTATCCAATCCAAGTGCCAGTGACATCGATGAAGCTCTTTGTTTCTCCTATCATTACTGATGACATCACTTCCTCCTTAACTGTTATTCCTACAGGTCAAAAGATCATTGATACAGTTAATATGATGGCTCCTTGGAGTTCGCCAGGGCCGTATGGCTTTCCGCCTGGTTTCTTTAGAGACAATTGGGACATTGTGCACTCTGAGGTTATCCCTCATGTTCAAAAAAATTTCACTTCTAAGTTTCTCCTTAAACAGTCAAACTTTACCTTTATCACTTTGATTCCAAAAACTAAGAATCCCTCCTCCCCTAATGACTTTAGGCCGATTAGTCTTGCAAACTGTGTGTATAAAATCATTTCTAAGATTTTAACCAATAGACTCAAACCCCTTTTAGACACTCTTATTTCCCCTTTTCAGTCTGCATTTGTTGCTAATTGTCAAATTCAGGACAATATTATCATCACCCATGAAATCCAGCATTCTTTTAAGAAAAAGAAAAAGTCTTCAAAAAATGGCCACTTAGCAATTAAGCTGGACCTTTCAAAAGCCTTTGATAGGCTGGAATGGTCATTCATCCTTGTTGTGTTCAAAAAATTAGGTTTCTCTCAAGACTGGTGTAACATGATTTTTCAGTGCATCAGTATGGTGTCTTATGATGTTTTAGTTAATGGTTCTCCGAGGGAAACTTTCTTTCCGTCGCGTGGCATTAGACAGGGAGACTGTTTGTCTCTATATATTTTCATTCTCTGCATGGAAGCTTTGTCTCAATTGTTTATCAATGCTGAGATGGAGAAACTGTTTCAAGGTTTTAAATTCAATAAAAACAGTCCTTCGATTTCTCATTTGTTTTTCGCAGATGATTGCATGCTTTTTTGTAAAGCTTCTATCACCTATGCCAAAAACATTCTGAAGGTGATTAATGTGTTTGCAAAGGCATCAGGTCAGGCTAAATGGGCTTTGTAACTAGTAGTAAAATGCATCATAGACATGTTAAGCTTTTGTCTAAAGCTCTTCACATGAAATTTCTGTGCAATTCCGAGAAATACTTAGGAACCCCATTATTCATTGGCAAGAACAAGACCAACTCTTTTGGTTTTTTAATAGACAATTTTTATGCTAGGTTGAATGCTTCTAAGAAATTCAATTTAAACATTGTTGGTCGTACTATAGTGACTAAACATGTCCTTTCTAGTCTATCCATATATCACATGGCTTGCTTTCCTCTGCCTAAAACCGTTACTGCTAAGATTGATGCTATTCAACGTACTTTCTGGTGGTCTAAAAAGAATCCGAAGCATGCCGCTTATTTTCGTTCTTGGGGGGACATTGGTAAATAAAAATCTAGTGGTGATTTAGGCATTAGGAACTCCCATGCTATTAATAGAGTTTTTATCTGTAAGATTGGCTGGAGACTTTTAAAATTTCCTAATTCCTTGATGTTCTCCTTCTTAAAAAATAAATATTTTCCTAATCAGAATCTCTTAGAAATTGTCAAGGCTGCTAATACTTCTTCTTGGATTTGGAAGGGCATTGTTAATGGGTAACGGTTTATTAAAGCTAATATTATAGTTAAAATTAATAATGGTGCTAATACTTACATTTGGAATTCAAATTGGATCCCTGGATATTTTGTTCCTCCTACTTCGCAGAATCCTATTCATGGTAACTTTACTTATGTCAAGGATCTTTTAGACAACTCTCTTAGCTACTGGAATATTGCTCTTTTGAACGATTTATTTTCTCCTGATGAAGTCAATACAATTAGGTCTATCCCCTTAAATTCTTCTCTTAGTAATTCGCTTATGTGGGCGCATACTTCTTCTGGTAAGTTTTCTATAAAATCTGCTTATAGAGTCTATATTAATGATATTTCGTCCTCTGAGGATGCCTCCTTCTGGAGAAAGGTTTGGAGCATTGGTTGTCTTCCAAAGATTAAATTCTTCCTTTGGAAAATCTTTGTGTATATGCTGCCAGTTAACTCTTTATTGTAGTGTTATAATCCTAATGTGTATGTTTATTGTCCTCTCTGTCACTTGCATGAAGAAATTGTTATGCACCTTTTCATTAACTTTCCGGTGGCTATTTCCATTTGGTCTGGGCTTTCTCTTCTTCATCTTATTTCTGTTGATGTTGAGTGGTTAGATGATCTCTTCATATTTTGGCATGATACTAAATTGGGTGCTTCTCCCTTCAATGTTTCCTGGCCTAGTATTGCTTTTGTGGTGATGTGGTGCATCTGGAAATTGAGATGCGATGTCTTATTCAAGAATGCCAATTTTGTTTTGAATCGCACTCTTATGGACATTAGCAGAATGATTAACTCTTATATTTCTCCCAACTGTGGTTATAGTTCTAGTAGTAATCCTATTTGTAGTTCTGTTAAAACCCATATAGCTGATGTGGATCACATAATGTTTGTGGATGGGTTTTTCAAAGATTTTAAGATGGGTTCTGGCGTTATTTGTTGTGATCTTACAGGGAATGTAATCTGTTCTCGCTCGGACTTTGGGTGGATTCCAGATGCAGTAGGTGCTGAAGCTGCTGCTCTAATTTTGGCAATCTCTTGGGCAGAAGAGATGAATCTGCAAAAAGTCATCTTCCTTAGTGATTGTCTCCATCTGGTCAATTTTGTGAATGCTGCCTCCACTGATGTCAACTGAGAAGTGTGGATCTTCTGAATCGGTGTAGCATTTCTTTAGATAGCAATATCGCTTTTAAGCTTTTGTATTTAAAACGGTGTAATAATTCTCTAGCTGATCGGCTTGCTCGTCGGGTTAGAAAAAACCTGCTTAAAGATGTTTGGCTCTCCTTTCCTTCTTTTTTGAACATTCACTGTGGGAAGGTGAACTTGAATGTTGTTTGTAAATCTTTCCTTTCTTATTGCATTGGTTTGTTTTAGAAAAAAAAATGTTTTTTTTTACTATGGGAATCATGTAATTGTACAGTTCCGGCTGGATAACTTTTTCGGGGTAAAAGTAAAGAAAATGTACTAACATTTTGGGTTTCACATAACTTCTTTTTACTGTTTGAATCATGTAAATGTACAGTTACTGGTGGATAACTTTTTTGGGGTAAAAGTAATAATATTTTGGACTTTTACATAAAAATGCCATCTAGAAAGACGTCACCGCTCACGCTGCTCATCCCTGCTTTGACTACTTGCATAACAGGTAACGTGGTGGGTGCTTCACTCAGTGGTTGTCTCATTTTCTTTAATAATTGAATAGATCGAAAACGCTAGACAATTTTATATCAAAAAGTGTAGCTTTGGGATTCCATTTGGGACCTGAGTGACGACTTTTCAATGATTTTATCATTCAAAATTAGAATGGAGAATCTAGAGAGTCAAGTCCCGTAATGACCAAGTATCCTCGGTCAATCACTCTCCTTGCACCGGAAGCTTCAAAAAGTACACAAACATGTGATTAAATAATGAATTAATCATCTTAAACTAGTACTGTTATATAAATTAGTACAACTCAATTAAACTTCCACAGTTGAAACAAGAGACTGAGAAACAAATTAGAAATTCAAGAATATCATTAGAAGCAGAGAAACTGAGAGATATCAAGAATATTATCATTAGCAAGAGATGGAAAATGTTGTGATGAGAGAAGAAGTGGTGATAGTAGGAGGAGGAGTTGCAGGTTTAGCAACAGCCTTAGCATTAAAGAGAGTTGGAGTGAAAAGTTTAGTATTAGAAAGAGCAAATGAGCTGAGAGTAACTGGTGGTTCTCTAACTCTTTTCCCAAATGCTTGGATTGCTCTTGAAGCACTTGGTGTTGCTGACAAACTTACTTCTGTTTACAAACCTTTCAAAAGGTAATTATTCATACAAACCCTCTCTGTAATCTTCCATGATTTTGCCTTTTTAGTGATCTAAACTTTGATTATGTGTTGCTAAATTTGGTTTTTGTTTTTAATTTTTTAGGGGAGAAGTTACTAATGTTGCAAGTGGAGTTACCCAAGAGGTTGTGTTTACAACTGATGAAGGGTATGTTGATCCAAGTTTTATTTATACATTCTTTTGTTCTGTAGCTAGTAATTGAAGCCACAATAGGATTGTGTCCAGGATATTTGTATCTAACAATTGAAGTTGCAATTGGTAAATGTAGGGATGAGTGGTTGGCAAGAGGACCTAGGTCTGTGCATAGGAGAGCTTTACTTGAAGCTCTGTCAGAAGAACTACCAACTGATACAGTCCGTTACTCATCGAGGCTTCGCTCAATCGAAAAAACTAAAACACATAATGATGCAGATTCATTTGGGGTATTCGTTCATCTAGAAGATGGGACTACTATCAATACCAAGGTCAGATACTACTTCTTATATTTGAAACCAAAGACGGCAGTATATTTTTTCCATGGATTTGTTGATGCTAAACTTTTAATTCCATTGATTCGACAGGTTTTAATAGGGTGCGATGGTGTGCATTCTGTGGTGGCAAAGTGGTTGGGGCTTAAAGCACCGGTTTATTCAGGTCGGTATGCCGTGCGTGGATTAGGAGTGTTTCCTGAAGGTCATGGATTGAAACATGAAGTTCAGCAATTTGTTGGAGAAGGTCGTAGATTTGGTATCATGCCAAATACCAACACTGACGTCTTCTGGTTCATGACTTATCAATCCACCCCCAGTGCAGGTAAAATCATGACTAAAACAATGTGGACTTTTCAGAACCTTTTATGTTGATGTTAATCTTTACTCGTCGAACTTTTTTGTTTTTCCCATACATAGAGGAAGAGATGGCTAAAGGAGACCCAAAAATCATACAGAAGACAATGTTAGAGAAAGTACCTGATTCTGCACAACTTGTCAAAGATGTTATACAACATGCTTATATGCCAAGTTTATCATGGGGACCCCTACAATTCAGATACCCATGGGATCTTCTTTTTGGTAAAGTTTCAAACGGCACAATTACTGTAGCAGGTGATGCAATGCACCCAATGACACCAGACCTTGGTCAAGGTGGTTGTTCCGCATTAGAAGACGCAGTGGTGTTGGGCCGCCATATAGGAAATTCGTTTATCAGAAATGGTGGAATGCTATCACAGGAGGATTTAGAGGTTGAAATAGGAATGTATGTCAAGGAGAGGAGATTTAGAACTGCTGGGTTGATTACTGGTTCGTACATTTCTGGTTGGGTTCAACAAGGTGGTGGTGGTGTTGGTATAATCTCATCATCAAGAGTTGTAGGATGGTTGACGAAGTTTGTTCGAGATACGGTATTTTATAACATAGGATTCCGCCGGTTAGTTGGTTTGGTGCAGTATGATTGTGGAAAGTTACCTACTGGTTCAACTTCGTGTGGAAATTGATGTTGTGCGGTTATAAATTGAAAGTAAATATCAACAATTCTTTGTTACGACGCTGAATAAGCTCATTGCAAGCATTATTGTATTTCTCACGGACGTTAATTATTTTGTATGTTTGATTTGTATTTGTAATATATCATTTTTAGAAATGTGATTTTTTTATTTAAAGCACATAGCAGTTGTTAGTCTTCTGGCTAATTTCCCCCTGATATATCTAGCAATGTAACCTTGAACTACAGAGTACAATTGTTTTGTTAATTTAATGGAATGAGTTTAGTAGACTCAAGTTTTTTCCCCTTTGATATATCAAATTGTAGCTGGTGATGCAATGCACCTTGGTCTCAGTGATGGTGCAGCACTAAAGTAAAGTCGTTTGTTATGCCAAACGAAAGAAGCGAAATCTGAATTTGTTAAGCTGCAAGTTTGGCATGTTGGGGATGTAGCTCAGATGGTAGAGCGCTCGCTTAGTATGCGAGAGGTATGGGGATCGATGCCCCTTTTTTGTCATCTTTTTTCAAGGATAGGAAAATATAGCATTACTCCCGTGAAGTATATACCATGAACTGTTTCGGTATATACTTCACTTATTACTGGATTTTGGTCATGCCGTCATGGTGTCCAACTCCAGAAAATTGCACTTACTGATGCCGACTCTTGAGAGAGCTAGGCAAGTGCCAATGAAATACATAAGGAAATTATCGAGAGGGTTAATTTGAATGAATTACCTATTGTAAGGTTTGTAGATAGAAGTAAGTTTGTGAGCGAATCAAGAGCAATCCAAGCATTTGAGAATAGAGCTCAATCATTTTGATGATTTTTTTACTAGTGTCAACTTTTGGAAGTTTCGATCAAGAATCCTGACTCAATCATCATAGGACCAACAAAATATATTTTTCTTTCGTTGGATCCCTATGTTGAGTCAGGATTCCACATTGTCACGGAAAGAAAAAAAAATGACTAGATAGCCATATGTTTTAACTTTTCTTTATGCCATTTTTCATCAATAATCCAATCCCAATTTCTCTTTTCTTTACTAGCGGATGAAGTTGGTGCATGAAAGAGATGCCTCCAAAACAATCTCAAATGGTTGAAATGTAACTTATAAAAACTACGGTTTCCGACTTTAATGTTTTCACCGAAGCATACTCATGTTTTGGTATGATTCTTTCATCGTAATTTTGTTATAAAAATCATTGAAAACTCATGATCACACTGCGGTGCAAATGGAATTCCAAGTTTATGTAATTGCATCTCTTCAGAAACAGACTAATATGATGTGATATAGGTTTTTCGCTCTCAGAAATTGGGAATGTAGCTCAGACGGTCATGGTAATGGTATTGTTTTGTCAGCATACACAATGGTGTGTGTGCCGTGCCCTTGTCCATTGTCATGTATTTCTATTTCTCGAGCGACTGTAATGGCATAAAAACAAGGATAAAGTGCACAAAAACAAGGAAAAATACAGCGTTACTCCCGTGAAGTATATACCATGAACTGTTGCTGAGACATTAAGCTTCAGAGGCAATCTTTTCGCCTAGTAATTGAATATTTTTCCCTGTTAAGGTTGCCAAGAATGTGCACATGCTGCTAACGTTTGTTTATCCAAGCCATAGAGACTAAAACGTTTATCCAACTAAGCTTATAAAACGGCAAGCACACGGTATTCTTTTTTAAAAGGCGAAAGAATAGTTCGCTCTGTGCTTACCGCACGGCTGCGTGAATCATTCGGCAGAGTCAAGTGCTAGTTTTATATAGAGCATTTTGAGTAGAGCTGTGATTTCTAATACGTGTGGGACTAATTACTTTTCACTTCAACTGAGATTTAAAGTTACTAGATAGTCCAAGGTTTATTTCTAGTCATTCTGTTTCCAGGGAGAATGGAAAGGAAAGGTTACCTTCATCATTTTGTTAGAAGGCTCCAGTATACACTCCAATCACAAAGATTACGCCCAACACCTCAAGCATACGAAAGCATTTGAGCTTTCTGTCAATGATATGAGCTTTTGAGTAAAATGATTATGCAGTATCAAGATACTGCTTCCAAAAAGTATCTTATCTTTATCTTCAGGGTGATGAATAGAATAAAAAATCGATGGTTTTGTGCAAGTACCACCCTTCCTGACTCAATTCAGTAGCCAAAAAGCAAAACCTAGCTGCAATGTTCGATGAAGAGAAAGCCACGGTGCAAGATTCGCTCCAGCGGCCTGAAGGTTCAATATAAATCTGTCAATGGAACAGCTGGGTATTATATCGCAGCTGCTGTACCACCAGCTCAACCATAGCTAACTGATGCATTCCATTGATAAGAGACAAGATTAGTTGAATGAATTGGGCAGTGGCTGTTACCGCATAGCTACTGTGATGGGAACTTCCCCATCAATTGGCGCGCCTTGGGTATTACCGCTTTAGACCGCCTAGCTACTCTTAAGCTTTAGACTAGGCCCTCTAAAAAATTTAGAAACAGCAATTTGAGCTGAACTTGTTACTAGATCGACTGTACAACATTGATTGTACAGTTACAGTTGGAGGTAATAAGGTGTTACTGACAAGCAGAAATCTAGTATGAGAATGAGGCAAAAGCTCAAATTTTCAGTTACCATCTTGCGAAATCTGAAACTGCAACTTGAGCTGAACAGATGCCATCTTGCAAATTCAAAACTGCATATGCAAAAGACTGGCTTTCATATTGCAGTAGTGCAACGCAAGGGCGACGCTTGAGAACCCCAGCAGCAAGCTGCTGTGGTGGGAACTCCGCCATGGAAAAAATAAATTTAGTATCGTGTGAGCCGATGGCTCACATATCAGATATAAAACTGATAAGAACAGATACTACACTTGATCTCAGCCAAAAGGCCGAGAAAGGTATGCTTCTTCAAAGCTTAATCTCCTGTTTTTATATTCTCTTGCTTCAGTTCCTCTACTCTTGACTAGTCTATGTGGGACTAAATGTTTAGTTTGCTGCCGTTAGCGCCGATGTTTTAGTATCTAACTGGCTTGATGGAACCTTATAATTTTCTATCCTCTCACAGCGTCATTGGAACATACTAAAATAAGAGTTGGCAACGAATATGGGCTTTAGCGGTAAGCACAATTTTCTGCTTCCTTGATGCTTCTTGATTGTGAGTAGTTGGCAAACTAATACAGATATTGCTACATTTTGATTTGTTTTCTTTTACACTATTTTTAAAAATTTAGCATTCACTGAGGGTAACCGTCCCAAAATTTGAATGGGTTTTCTTGAAATTTCGAATGGGTTTAGATGTAATGGTTCAACTGTGTAAAATACAGTGTCTGTTACATGAACTGCGACTGTTCGACAAAATATCTCAATGAAAAAATTGATTTGGGTGTCTCAGTTGGCACCTTAATTTGTGTTGTGTGAAATCTAAGAAAATCGCAGTTGAATATCTTAGTGGTGAGACAAGAAAGACTGGTTCTCAAACTCATTGAGTCTTAGCAAACAGTTCAAGAAAGTATGAATTTGTCGTGTTTCTTTTAAGTTTAGCTCGAGTACTCAACTTCATAATATTTTGGTTATTGGTTCATGTATGTTCTCCTAATTTTACAAGCACTACTTTTAATTCTAATCGGGCACATTTCCTGAATGGGATGTGCTTATGGAACCCATGACAGTTCGTTTATATGCTGCAAAATGTTTCTTAATTTCTTAAACTTAATGGGTATTTAAGTTATACCAATAACCACAGTAAGAGAATTTGACTGGTAAAGAAACGAGAGAAAATGTTATACCAACCATTTTGTGTAAATGGGTATTTATGATTGAAGAACTATTAAATGGAAAGTTTAATTTTAGTTGGAATGGAATGGAAGGCGCATCGCGCGTGCGTCTAGACTAGTTGTAATATAAGCTTTTTTCTTTTTCTTTTTACCTTTCTTCCGGCGAAGTGAAATCTTGGTTCTTCTTCTTCCTCATCAGTAGAAAGATAGACACAAACTTAAGGGAGGAGCTTGAAGATATCTTTGGTGGTGGTGGTGGATCTCTATTGATAGGTACACCATTCATTTTCTAATCCTCCTAGTTATTTTGAGATGATGATTGATGATACAGCCTGTTTTGATTAGTGTCTTTTAATTGTTTGTTTTTGAGTAGTTTGGGGTTCGGGGTTTTCTAAGAATTGGGTCTCATTAAATCTTCATGTGTTTGAAAAAACTGCCATCATTGGAATTATACACACTTCCTTCCATATGCGTTCACTTGATGAATGAGATCTATCAAAACAAAGAAATCATGTTATGCAATTTTTGAAAAGTTTAAGTAATTGAAACAAATTTGTCCCGAGGGTAAATGCAGTTTTAGGTAGCTGACCTTCATCATGTGCTAGTTAAGTGTGAGCTGCTTGAATGAATCTATGTACCTTGTTAGTCAACAACTTAACTGGTTTCCTTTGCCATGTTTTATTTGCTTGCTTGTCTTTGACAATGATAGATTGATTGTAAAAGCCTTAGTCAGGGCTGTAGTTGTGTTTCTCTATGCTCTCATTTTGGATCTAGATTTTGCAGAAGTTGTATGAGCTGTTTCTCTTATATTTCTAATTCCCAGGCAAGATATGGAAGAAGAATTATCCGCATCTTATTAATTAGTAGTGAATAAACCGATGCAGAACTATTCAACTTAATAAGCTTGCTTTGTTTGCATTTAATTGTGCTCTAGAATCCAACTGTAGATTAGACCAAACTCTGGAAATATGTTAACTTTAGATATATAATAAAAATCCATATGCAGACTGACAAGTGGTTGATTTGCGTACAGTGGTGGAAGACATCAAACATCTTGATTTACAAAGAGAAGACAGCTATTTCATTGATGCTAGGGAATATGGCTAAGGGTCTGATATGGGCAACAACCAAGGACTTGGCAAAGAATAGAGGACGAGTCCTTTCTCTATACCGTCAGATATTAAGAAGCCTCGATTCCCCAAAACTTCCCATGAACTTAGCAGCAAGATTGGCCAAGAAAGCAGAGGCTCGTGCTATCTTCATGCTAGGCGCAGAAGAGGAATCCCTTCACAACATTGAGGACCTTATTGATACTGGAGTGTACGCTCTTTCCCTCTTTCCCTAAATACATCCAATGAGTGCACACTGGTTAGTGAGCCTCTCCCATACTGTGCTATACATAGTTTGCTAGTTTTTGATAGAATTTACAATGTCCTTCAATTTTCGTTTGTTTATGACAAATGCTGTACAAGAAAAACAGAAGAGGAAATAATAGCTTTTAGCCGGTGATTTCAATATATTTCTGATGTTCATACTTTCTAGCAACTGTGATATGATAAGAAGAAGAAAAATAACGAAAAAACGGAGTTCTATTTTCTTTCTGTTTCATCATTGGCCTTGCTGAAGCTGAGCAAGTTTTGGAAAATTAGCCTACCATGCCCAGTTCATTGTACTTGCAAATTAGCCTACCATGCCCAGTTCATTGTACTTGTGCACCTGAACACCCACGGTGAATCAGGTATTAGAGTGGAACATTGGGGTTACCGCTGCGCTCAAGGTGCCCTTTGTGTTACCTGATAATTTTCGCTATTCCATCCAACTGATGCTTCTAATTTCACTATTGCCAGACAGATGGACCATGGATAACAATTTCATTATCTCAATACAAGCTTTTATAGCTAAAGGATTTGGACCGGACTGCAGCTCAAACCTAGCACGCAGAAGATAAAATTTAGTTTAGAGTTTTGTAGGGCTTTACCCTTGATTAGAGGGAGCCCTTCCAGAAATTCTCGACGGCCCTGAGAGACCCAAGGCCGAGGAGGGGGTTTGGAAATAGTTTTCAACCAGCAATTGACGCGCCTCGGTTATTACCTCATTAGCTGCGTCATTGCCCCAAGCGCAAAGATGAATTTTGAGACCTGCATCAACTGCATTTTATAGCTTCATTTTCGCATCTTTAACTCTGTCTTGAAAAATGTGGGACTAAACTTTGTTATTCACATCAAAAAATGAAGAAAATGTGGATTCTCCTTCAGCTGTAAAAGGATTTAATTTTAATTTGGTTCTTCATGTGAAAGTAGTTAGCCACAAATAGTTCACGATGAAGTTAGAAAAATCCCCATTAGTTACTCATGGTTGGAGTTACTAGAAACAAGTGGTTTATGAGGAAGTTCGATTTACTTAACTATATGAATTTCAGTGTTTGAATATGCGGGGGAATGTTTTTCAATAGAATCCTAGCTGAAAATGGATTGGTTCTAAGATACTTAGTGTATCTAAGTTTCCATTGGTGTTGTTGGTTTACAGTCACCTAGTTTCTATATCTAAGTTACAGTTAGTTGAATTCGATGGAGATTGCAGAGTTGGAGGTGATGCTGGAGTTTTCTACATATTCTCACCATAAATGGACACCTTGGAAATAGATCTCTAGCCCCTAGTGTATTAAAACAGCATTTTAGATAAACGCCTAAGAGTTGATCTAAGATATCTATTACAGACAATTGGTGTCAGATCTTGTATACATTGAACCACTCCAAAAACATTCTTAAATCTTATCTAATTGGTTAAACCAGTAGCGAGTAGAGGACTATAAAGAATATTGGTAACAACTTCAATCACTAAATCATCTAGAAATCCAATTACTGACCACAAATGGAGCTGGGTTCGTGATGCCATCAGTAAAGAAATCAGCATGGTTTTTCATACAACATTGAGAAACTGATGCCATGGAGGGGGTTTGAAGATAATTTTCAACCAGCAATTGACGCGCCTTGGTTCTCCACTGCAATTGTAGAGGAAATATGCTTCTAATGTGAGTCTGTAAGTGCAACTGCAATTGTAGAGGGATAGACGCAACAGCAGGCTCTGCAGGAGCACTTGTTAGCTCAGCTGGAGCAGCTTCTGATGCATTTTCTCAAAAGACAAGCAGCAAAGTTTAGCTTTAAGATTTGAGAGGGGCCGCGCGACAATCAAAATGAGTATTGGGAATTTGGAACATTAGAAGTGAGACACTATGTAGTTTTTTGCCTTCTGCCATGCGCAACAATCAAAATGAGTATTGGGAATTTGGAACATTAAGTGGTCTAGTTATGCATTCTTGTTATCATTATGATTTATCTGCAATGCGATCACCAGCTGTTAGTGTGTGAAATTCTTGTTGTTTTTGTGTGCGTATGCTTCTCTGTGGAGAGAACTCAAACTCATGGCACCCCTAAAGATACATGGAGTTCCTTTTTCAACATGTACTGCTCGTGTGATGTGTTAAACCATAATTAAATTGAGCTGGCCTAGATGAAACAGCTTCCCACCATGCCTTAACATGAGGCCTAGAATTACACAATTATGGTTTATCTAATTACACAATACACCAATTTTGTTTTGATAGTTTTACAAAAACTCCCTTGAACAGTTCACCGATTTGGTGCCCTTTTGGCCGTGATGCCCAAGACTTGGTAACCATGGCTCAGGGACGGCTATGCGCTCACTAACTATTTTTGCAGCTTTTTTCTACATCGGGTTTTACATTATGAAATCCCAAAATAAAACCCTTCAATCAAGATATCAAATCCTAAAAGGAGAGAAAAGTGTTTTTTTTTTCCAGTAAATAGATCTTATACCCAAAATAAAGAGGATTACAAGAGGCTTGTTAAACTGTTGGTTACTCCTATTCCGGCAATATTGCCAGAAATACGAGTATCTCCTGACAAATTTTGCTAAAACATAAGAATAAATTCTCATAAGGAGTTTCCTAGACAAAATAAATAACAAGGGATAAAAAATTTACTCATCATCTTCATCATCGGAAACCATCCAAAGTGCTTGAATCCTATCCATATCTTCCTTGATCTCGGGAAACTTAGTGGCAACACACGTAATTGTTCTTGCACGCATTTCACCTTGGAATTGATCTTACACACACCCTTGTGAATTTGATGAAGAAGACTCAAGGTAGGATCACAAGAACCGTCAAGGGAATCATATATTTGCCTTTTTCAAGCATTCTCCTTCATACGTTTGAAAGCACAAGGACGAACAAGTTTGGGAGTTCCAATGGAATTGCCAATAGGAGCAATATAATATGCTCGACAAATTTTCTCAATTAAGTAAAGAAAGCCTAACTTCTTGTTGGATGATGTCATTGAGAGCATTTGAATAATGATGAATCCACAAATATCAAGACTTCGAGAACCCAATTAAAGGAAATAGACTAACTCCGCAAACTCACGACTCCACCAAGAATTCTCAATTGTGGAGGGACAAAGATTAGATATACCAAAAGTTTTACGAAAGACATCAAAGCAAGACTAAGATAATTAGTAGGAAATTTCCCTTCAATCCAATCAACACTCTTGCAACAATGACCATTAGGAATGGTTTCATAAGATGGTCTTTTTTCCCTTGGTCTAGGAAGGCAAAAATTACCCAAAGAAATTTTGGTAATCCTTGAAATCAACTCTCTATTAACAAGAATCATTTATCTATTTATCATGGTCTTGAATTCATGTCATCAAGATCAACATCATGGATGTTAGCATAGAAGATTCTTGTGAGAGTGTCAAAACCTTCACCAATACCATTAAAGATGTTTCCAAGATTAAATTTTTTAAAACAAGCCAAATCTTCTTTATGACCACTAACCATATCCAATTTCTTTTCTCGAAAGAAACCACCAGAAGAAATCCTTTCAAAGATCTTACTACTAGAATCATTGATAAATCTAATTCTAATAGAATCTTGATTTTGAGGTATAGTCATACAAGAAGATGATGAATCCAAAGTTTTTGAAACCATTTTTGAAACCTTGAAATTTCCCATGAGATTTAGAAATTGAGAGTACAAGGAGAAGGAAAAACTTATTTGATATGCTCCCTGAAAATGAGGAAAACCCTTAGCCACTTTTGAGTCTCCAAAGAAGAATTTTAATGGAGATAATACATGAACCCTAGAATAGTTCACGTACACGGACTAGAGAAGGAAGAAGAAGGGTACGCGTACCATACTCCTTAAATACTCAATAATGGGCTTGGACCCGTTCATGAACCGCGACCCCCAAAAGGAAAACATGATTTCTTAAAGCGTTCAATAGCCAAGGTTTGCACACTGAAAGAATTGGTATACAGTGCAGTAAAAGGATAATAGAAAAAACTACATCACTTTAATTAACCTTGGGTGGAGAAAAAAAACTTGTTAAAGAATTTTTCTTAGAGAAAAGATTAAAAAATAAATTAACCCAAACATAAAAATAATCAAACTGTTACTTTCCCCATCTCAAGTTATATACAAATGTGGTAGAGCCTAGCTTGTTACCAAGAGGCTAGATGTGCAGAGAGATCCTCATGCACCTTTTCCGGTTGATATTTGTGAAATGTGCCAGAAGTATAATCATAGTACTGATGATACTCAGGGTTAATAGAATTTCTAAAATCATTTTTCTTATGACCAAGAATGACGTTTTCCGACAATTAGAACCTACACCAAACTCACCGGAAATCTTTTTATCAATTTCAGATGAGTTGGTAGTAAGCATGGTTCGTACATCATGAATACATGATTTGAAAGCTACATAACATTTATCAGAAAAATTATTTTCCTCAATCGAATTAAGCTTTTATAAGAATTTAAAAATGCTTTCAAAAGCTCTAAATAGATCTTTGTCAATTGATCCATCACGATAGTATTCCTCAAAAAGATTAAGAGTAAATCTAGTGAGATTCCACATCTTTGAGCGTTAACAACGTTTTCTTGAACGATATTTCTTAGAAGAATTTTTTATTTTTCCTTTAGACTGTTTCTCATCATCTAAGTTTTCCAAAATCTTAGATGAAACGAGATTATCATGAGAAACTAGAGGTCTAATTGATAATAAGATCTGAACAGTCTTTAAGGAATTCTTGCGTGCGTTACAGATGCCAAGAGCAAATTTCCCAAAGAAATTTCCCATAGGGACAGACTTTAGGGATCAGTCAAACACAAACTTATTAGGTTTATAGTGGTTGCCTGCTCTGATACCAATTGAAAAAGCGGGGTTCTAACAACCACAACCAATATTTCGCTTAGCAATCTGTATGGACTAACTCCAATATACTTTCAAGAGAATCAACTAGACGGTGAGACTCAATCTTAAGAAAAGTATATCAAAGAGTTATATCTCTATTTCTCAATTCAATCTGCAATCAAACAAATAGGAATTTGCGAGCCCAATTGAATATAAGAAATAACTTGGACGGTATCAAAAACCAATATCCAAGTGTCGATCAATTTAATCAAAAACCAAAGGTTGGATTCACAATTGATTGAACTTACGCACAACCTGTTATATTTCAATTATATATAAAATATAATGCGGAAAAGAAATAACACAAACACTGGAAGTTTTGTTAATGAGGAAACCGCAAATGCAGAAAAACCCTGGGACCTAGTCCAGATTTGAACGCCACATTGTATTAAGCCGCTACAGACACTAGCCTACTCCAAGTTAACTTCGGACTGGAATGTAATTGAGCCCTAACCAATCTCACACTGATCAAGGTACAGTCGCGTTCCTTACGCCTCTAGAACCACGTTGGATTTTGTGCACTTGATTCCCTTAGCTGATCTCACCCACAACTAAGAGTTGCTACGACCCAAAGTCGAAGACTTGATAAACCAATCTGTCTCACACAGAAAAGTCTATTGAATAGATAAATCTGTCTCCCACAGATATACCGATGAGTTTTGTTCCGTCTTTTGATAAATCAAGGTGAACATGAACCAATTGATATACCAGACTTATATTCTCGAAGAACAGCCTAGAAATATCAATCATCTCACAATAATCTTAATCGTATGGTAGCGAAACAAGATATTGTGGAATCACAAACGATGAGACGAAGATGTTTGTGACTATTTTTTATCTTGCCTATCGGAGATTAAATCTCGAGCAAATATTAGAGAAGATAGTACTCAACACGATAGAAAACAACAAGATCAGAACAAGCAACTACAAAGAAAATAGTTGGGCCTGACTTCACAATCCCAATGAAGTCTTCAAGTCGTTAACCTACATGGTTTTAAAAAAAACTAAGGTTAAAGGAGAATCGACTCTAGTCGCAACTACTATCACACATGAGGTGTGGGGATTGGGTTTCCCAGTTGCTAGAGTTCTCCTTTATATAGTCTTCAAATCAGGGTTAGCAATCAATGTTACCTTGGTAACAAAGCATTCAATATTCACTTTCAGGTGAAAACCTGATTAGACTCAAGCTTATATCTTTCAACCGTTAGATCGAACTTTGCTTGTTACACACAAATGAAAAGTGACTTCAGTTATATATGAGTAACTGTACCTAAACGTGTACAACTTTGTTGGCTCCACAATATATATTTAACCGAAGTTATCCATATGAACATTTTCATATCAACCTTATTCATCTTAACCATAACTAGTTCAAATGACTCAAATGAAACTAGTTCTAGAGTTGTGTTCAATTGTTTATATTCTCATAGAAGTATACAAGACACAATTGAAGCAAAATCAATTTTAATTCACTCGAATCAATACATGAACATCATAGCCACGGTTTGCAAAAGATTGCATTCCTTATTATATAAATGTATTAGTTTATGAACAAACCGATTTTAGAACATAACCCACTCAAGTATGCAAACGGGTACGCATACCTAAGTAGCCGGACTCGGACTGTGTTCGCCAGTATGCAAACGGGTACGCATACTGTCATACACTTCCAAACTTCAGTTAAATCCAGTACGCGTACAGGTACGCAAATTATAGTTACTGGTTTTCAACTGATTTCGCCAGTATGCGTACCTCTAGCTCCCGGACTTTACCTGACCTCGCCAGTACGCATACGGATATGCATACTACATTCCGGTCTTGGACCAACACATATGCAAGTATGCATACTGTGCTTAAATCCAATTATGGTTAAGTGTTCTAAACTCCAATTTCAATCATTGAAACATTCTTAGAAGACGACAATAGTTGTCTCACACAAACTATTAGCTTTGAAGCAATTTTCAAGTGATCGAATGATCAATATGAAACATTCTGAGTCTACATCTGTAGATGGGGCAAAACGATTTGCTGTTTTTTACAGAATTGAGGAGACGACCGTATGGAGGAGACGACCGTATGGAGGAGACTCCTTGAACCGGGCGAAATGTTCAACCTCACACAGATGCGCTGCAAGAAGGGAGTGCTTTGAATTCGAGAGATCAATCTTTAGTACTCCGGCCTAAACCAAGACAATGGCCGTTCCAGAGTAAATTCGGTCACAAGAGAGGATGGGTCGATCTGTAGGAGGGAAGCTGAGAAATGCGTGGAATCAATGGTAATCAAAGATTGTAGGTGTGTTGTAAATTCTGAATAAGATGAGTTCTAAATGATTGAATCTCTGTTGAGAGTAATTGCTCAGATGATGAGTTGTTAATCTCGTGTTGTCTGTGAGACGTGAGATTCTTGTATATTCAATCATGATTTCAGAGACTTATTTATATTTCTGGAATTGTAGACACCATGATCACATGAAGTGTTGCAATTGATGGAATCGAAGAGTAGGGAAATGGAAATCATGTTTGAAACCAGTTGCTCATCGTGCGGAGACTTGGTCGATTTTCCATCCACTACTTTCTTAACTCCTTTAACTGATTGCACGACTTGCTCACATTCCATCGTTTGTATGAACACACATGCCGTAGACCGCCAGACCAAAACCCTAGTTAATATCCCCCATGTGACACGATTGACGTCTCGTGGTTAATTAGTCAGTTGTTGACTTCATGACTTTATGGGACGATGAGTCCATGTATTTGCTGAGTTGAACATGATTTTGCAAAATGTTCTGAAACTCATGAATTGAACGTGTATGTTGATACAGAGGTATAATTATCACGTTGATAGTTGAGGAGAGCAAGTATTGCTCATTCGATGAATTGTTGAATATTTATAGTTGAACCAATATTCCTTGATTTGAGCAAATATTGCTTATCTGAGCAAGTGTTGCTCGTCTGATGAATTATTGGTAGCGTGACCAAAATAAAATATTAATTAGAATACTGGTAGTTGAACCGAGCATAATTAATAAGAATACTGATCATGAGATCATCGTAAAGTTATTAGTGTTCGAATCTGGAATTATGATCCTTGGACTCAGAAACCCTAATTTTATCAATTGATGGTTTATTTCAAAATCAACCACAAAATGAAGGAGGGATCGGCTACATGGGATCATGGATCAACCATGTAGCTCCCATATGCTCATGTAAGCAAATACCAAGGTCTCTTGAAGAGTTGGTGATTTGTTGATGAAAGAATGATTAAATGCTGGTTTAATCATTTATTCGAAAAATGCTCTTCTGAGCCTTAGGTGATAAAACCTAATTAATTATGAAGAGGTGAAGGACCGACCAAGGGGTCATGAAACCAGCCTTGGGTGGTCACGGGATCGACTGACAATCACTCCATGAAATTCCAAAATTATTTGGAAGAGTTTTGGACCTAATACGTGCAATTGCGCAAATTAGGTCAAATCGTGAAAATACTTGGGACCGTCTTCTTACAAGCCAAAGATCCAACCTTGGTCGGTCAACGTAACATGCTCACGTCGCCAACACGCCCGTGTCTCAGTCCTGAGAGTTTTGATATTTTCTGGCGTGCGTTTGAGCAACCATTCGAGAAAATATGACAAAATCTGGGTTTTGCTGAAACTGAGGAAACTTCATGAGATGAAGGAAATAATTATAAAATTAAGGAATGCTGAAGTGTGGGACCGCTGAGGCCAATGAGGCTATTGACCACGGTCCCGTGGTGATTTTCCTAATTTTATATTATTTTTCATGAATTTATGAAAATATCATGAAATAAAGGAATTTGTTGAAATTAAGGAGTTTCCTTGAAGTGAAAGAGTTTCCATGGGATCAAGGAAGCAAATAATATTAAAAAATAATAAAATAAGGGCGTGTGGGACCGACTGAGGCATGGCCGGCTGGCTGGGGCCCGGTCCCATGCGTTTTCCCTAATTTTATGTATTTTTTCCATGATTTGAAGGAATTTTCATAATTTGAGAGAAATACCATGAAATCAAGGAATTTCATGGGATCCATGAAACCTTAAAATAATAATAATAATAAAAAAATAAAGGGACGTGTGGTACCGGCTAGGGCATGGCCAGCCGGCTTGGGCCGGGTCCCACGGGTTTCCCTAATTTTATATTATATTTTTCATGGATTTATGAAAATACCATGAGATTAAGGAGTTTTCATGAGATTAGACAAATAATAATAAAATAATGAGGAACCATGAGGTGTGGGCCCGGCTGGGATCAAGGCATGGACGGTTGGCCAATAATCACGGCCCCACAATGTTTTTCCCAATTTTATATTATTTCCTTGGTGCGAAGGAAACACCATGAAACTGAGGAGTTTCCTCAAAACGAAGGATATTTGTTCAAATGAAAGGATTTTCATAAGATCAAGGAAAATAACAAAAAATATGATAAAATATAAAAACTGGCATGGGATTGGCCACGGCACGGCCGGCCGACCGGTGAGCCCAATCCCTCAGCACCTTGGTCAACATTTAAATATTTATTATCTTCCTTCCTATTTTGCATAGGTTCATCGTTTCGTCGTATTTTGAAATACTCGTTCGTGCGGTGATTGTTAATGCATCATCGTTGAGTACACTTGCACCTTTTGAGTCGGGGCTTATTCTGAGGTAGCTCAGACGCCCATGCGTTGAATATTTATTGCTAACCCATGTAATTCTGCTGGGAAGAACCATAAATTGAAGTAACGAAATAATGCAAAAATATTTGAATATTTTCGGAAATTCAGTGGATGAATCCAAGAATTTAGGAATAATTAACTTATGGCTCTATACTAGTAGAGCAAGTTGTCTAGGAGCATTAATTATTCTGACATGAGCTTGCTGGAGCTTCATATCCTTTATATATTCAGGGAAAACTTGTTGTTTGTATCCTGAAGACGTTATCGTTCTATACTAGCATAGCAAGCTGTCTAGGAGCCGTCATAGGATTCGATAAGAGACCCGTGTCTCAATACTCACATCTGATTGTTGGATCAGGAGTTCGTATAATTATGGGTTTACGATCTTAGCCTTTGTCGAAAATCCACCATCTACAACATCAAATGACCAAATCACACAAATGATGTTAGATGTTACAAGGCGATTTTCACATGATCATCTTTTAACTTTCATCAAGAATATAAAATGAACTTGGTTAAAGCGAAAGCTTACCAACACATATTTCGAGAAATATGTAAGCAAGTTGAACTCAGCTCGAAATATGAAATGTGTATAATTGAAGTCTATATAGCTATATGACTTTTGTCTCAAATAGGAGATAGAGTAGATAGACTTTTGAGTGATAGATGAGTTCAAGTCTCCACATATATTTTGTTGATGAAGTTCCACAAGCTCCCCTTAGTAGTTCTTCATCTTCAATCGATGAACGCCGTGAAATCTAAAGCTCAACTACACTTTCTATCCTAATCCGAGACTTAGCTATAAGTAGACTAGAAATCAAGACATATAGTTTTGGCAACTAAACTTGAAAACAAGCTTGAAATAGCAATGCTTGCGAGTTCGACCGAGCAATGCTCTAACATAGGCAACAATGAATTCTATTTCCGGCAGTTTCTAAATCGTGCTCGTCGTTGAATGCAAACAAACAAGCTTAATTTCGAAAGTCTTTTCAGAAGAAAGGTCTCATGTCTATGGACAAATCCGGTAGCTTACAAGCCCAAGAAAGAGAAATTGCAGCCTTCACTAATGAAATGACAGCCAAGGAAGTGGACATGTTCATAGGTTCCGTTCTTTGTGAGGATGTAAAAATATTTTAGACACTACAGACTGTCCTGAAGTGGGAAGAAAGCCCAACAGCATGACATTGTAATGGGACTTCATTTTGGTTGTTGATAAAGTGGACTACGTTCTATGAGTCTTGATTCTAGGCATACTTCAGTCCACGACCTTGATTATTTTATTTTTTTTTGCTCGGTAAATAAAAATTATATTAAGAAGAGAGGCTAAATACAAACACAGCACAGAGGCATGGCCACCACACAAATGGAAACAAGGAACGGAAAAACAAGGAAGCCACACCAACTACCGCAACCTACAAAAAGCTAAGGAGGTTCGAACAAGAATCAGGACCTTGATTAACATTTCCCCTTTGTTTCTTTTAACAATCATGGCAATAGGAAATGAATCATTTATATAGCTAGTGATGGGGGAGTAGAAATGACGGGATCCAAAAATAAGAAAAACAAGAATGTTAAATGAATGAGAGGAGCATTATGTGTAGCCGTAGGTGTGAATTAGAAAGAAGACTTTCTTAAAATAGATCAATTATTAACGGTGGTTGCACATGCACATCATCACTTAATCAAGCTAATCATATAATAATTAGCATGTTAGAAATGCCGGATTTGACATTTGGCATTATGAATAACAAGTTGTAAGTTGTAACGGAACCATCCAGATTAGTCTTCTATCTAGTTGTACATTGAGTGCTGGCTAGTTGTATAATGGAACCATCCTGATTAATCTGCTAGCTAGGTGTACATTGACTGGTGCTAGCTAGTTGTACATTGAAATTCTTGATAAAATTTTGATAACTGTATTTACCTTCAACCGAGAAATTAACATGGATTAATTTTAAAAAACAAAAAAAAAAAATTGTTAAAATTAGCTACATAGGACGAGGATTACATCGCCAAACGGCCAAAGCCAACAACGCTCACACAAGGACAGCCCGGCCCCGCCAAGAACCCATACGGATACAAATTGTTAGGAGCGGGAAAACTCCAACATTGACCAAAGGGCACTTAGACAACTCGGCTAACCCAAGCTTGTTTCGGTTCTCTCTTTCCAGGATATGCTATCCCACCGTAATTAAAAAAAGAAACAAAAAATGATACAATCTTGATGAAAACTGTCTTTGATGCAGACTTGAGTTATTATAATCGTCATGATTAAAAAGGATATTATAAATAAATAAATAAATAATAATCCATCATGGTCATCGCCATTTCAAGCAACTCTGTATGTTTCCGACTGTATACAGTATATTAGATACCCCCAATGCACCTGATTTTCATCTCACTGAGTTTCCTCAAGGCGTGTCTAGCTTCCACCATGTCTGCTGCTAAAGAATTGTTAGGGAATGATCGTGACCGTGATCGTGATCATATTCGATCTCACCAGGAAATAATGATAGGTTTACTTAAAGTACTGGTCGATTTACAAGTAAAACAAGCAGAGTCACAAGCAAAACAAGCGGAGTCTCATGCAGTTACTCAATTTACTCTACATCAAATTGCAACTACTCAGCATCAAGTTGCAACCACTCAGCATTAAATGATGGAGATATTAACAAGTAGCAGAACTGACAAGGGAAAACACAACGTCGTCCAAAATCCTTCACTATCGCGTCTGAATCAGCCAGATATGTAACGACATATATATTTTGTATTTGAGTGGTGTGTTTCCTTTTTGGGAAGCCGTGATTACGGGGACTTGAAATTATAACCTGAAGTGCCAGAGTCCGTCGTCTGGACAACTAAATTATTTCCCGTTCTTATCACGCATTTATGCCTATTGATGATTTCGGATGGCTTGATCGTCAATTGACCATTTAATGGTTAGTATAACTGAACATTGGATGTACTTGCGCCCAATTGGCTCTCTCCGTTCTTGGAAAACGGATCATTTTTGGCATCTGCACAATTCTTAATGAAACAAGAAAAAATGATGATTTTGTGAAATTTTTAGTTTATATCTTTATTGAACTACATTTTTATTTATTTATTTATTATTTTTCTTAATTAGAAATTATTATAGAAATTCTTGGATGCAAGTGCACCTAATCCATTCATTCGTCCATCACGGATGTCAAACCGGCGGGTGATGGATCAGAGATGTAGGTACACATTTCATCTTACGCCACGTGTCCACAAAGACACACGTGGAGGACATGCGGCTGAGAGCATCAAGATATGATATCACACGTGGACAGCCAAGAGACGCGTCCTGTCAAGATAGCGTCGCCACCCACCCAGATCCAACGGTAGAGGATCGAGGAGACAGAAACACTAGAACACTGCGAAGCACTGTGGGATAACCCAAGAGTCACTTTATCCTATCCCCAGAAAGATCTAAGATCTACGGCTGAGGATAGTCAGACTGACGCAGACAAGACAGGGGCAGAGTACAGCTGTCTACCGCGGACAGACATCTCAACTACCCACATTAAATACCCTCAAACAACATACGTGTCAGTCAGCCTGTGGAGGAAGCGCAGATAGCACTGAATATTCAAACGGAACACGCAGAGAGAACCGAGAACACGAAGACCTCTGCATAAGCGGCACAAGACACAAGAGGATAAGGTTATAACGGGCTTCAGAAATGGACCCCACGTAACCACCCTATAAATACCCCTCTCTCCCAAGTGAAGAGGGGCGGAAAAACATTGAGGAGAGAATAAGAGAGAGACAGAGAGATAGAGAAAGTGTAAGTGAAGTTCCTCCCACTACGCAGGCTTATGTTGATCTCAAAGTCATTCGACTATTTCTGTAACCTTCATACATATAATGAAAAACCCAAACCCGCAGACAGAGAATCATATAAGTTAATCGTTTCATCTATGTTCATGCATTTATACTTTTTATGTTCAATTCGATACTTATGGTATATCATGTTCGTACATTTTATATTTCATCCACTATTTATCTTATTATATGAGCTAAGAACAATGATTGTAGTTGATGAGATGAGGAAGAGTATTAGAACTCTGAGTCAAGGATTCGACATAACCAATCCATTCCCCTCAGGCGCAGCTTATTTACTGTATTGTCATGAGTCTGCGCGCATTATTTGTGAATACTCAGATGACATTGATCTCTGTGTTCACAATCTGGCGCTAGTAAAAGATTTATCTTCTTCTGTGACTTGTTTCATGCTTCGTTTTCTGAAAATAACGATGTATGGAACACTACGGTTTTTTCCGTTCATGATTTCAAAAACCAAATTTTTTAACAAATCCGCGTTTATCTTAGTAGATCTGATTTTTCATGCATTTTCTAAGTTTTCACATCTTTGAAAACCAAAATTATGAACAGATCCGCGTTTATCTGAGTAGATCTGATTTTTCATGCATTTTCTAAGTTTTCACATCTTTGAAAACCAAAATTATGAACAGATCCGTGTTTATCTAAGTAGATCTGATTTTCATGCATTTTCTAAGTTTTCACGTCTTTGAAAATCAAAACTTCGAACAAATCTGCGGTCATCTACACAGATGGATGCCTTAAGTATTTTCAAGATTATACACCTTTGAGGACTCAAAACGCTAATAGATATCACGTGGGGCCCATTGTCTTCGTGATTTTTTCTCTCTCTTTCAGGAAAATATTAAAAGATGGAGAAAAGCAAAGATGTCGGGAAGGCTAAAGCTCCTTCAAAAGAAATGCCAAGGACAACCCTAGTGGTAACTAGGAGTAAGCAGAGACGTGAAAAGCTAAAGGCAACGGATAGGGCGCAGGATAATGCAGAAAGCATGGACCTCATCAATGCCAACATCAGCGCAGCAAACGCAGTAAATGTCGCGGCAGCCAAAGCAGGAGCTTCAAGAGCTGGCGGATCCAAAGTTGGAGCTCCCAGAGTAACCAATGCTCAACTACAGGAACATCAAGAAGTCGTGGCAGATACTCCATACTGTGCAGATACTTCCCATCAAGTTTAAAAGGGTCCGCGTTGTCATGGTTTGATAACTTTCCATCAAACTCCATCGACTCCTACGACCAACTCACAGAAAAATTTCTAGCAACATACATGTACAACAAGGTTGTCAATACCGGCATGGACAAACTATTCTCGCTGGAGATGAAATACAAAGAGACCATCAGAGAATATACTAATATGTGGCACAAGATTTGCCAAGCTATTGGCGACGTATATCCCATGGTTAGTATCAACTGCTACAAATGGGGGATGGACAGGATGAGTCCTTTATTTGTCGAGATCCACGGAACCATCCCTACCACCTAAGGGGATCTCCGGACAATCATAGAAAAGCATGCAAGGTTAGAAGAAATTCAGCATGAAAACCCCAGAGCTCACACTCAACGTCCCACACGCACAAATTCCGTGGATCAAGCCAGCGGGTCCAAAAGAGGAATCACAGAAGAACGTCCCAACGAAGAAAGAAAAGAACGAATGGATAATAGACGAAGAGGTGATCGAAAATTTGAAGATCAAATCTATACCAAGCTGAATACCAGTTATTCGCGCATCCTGAGAGAGATCAAAGGGAGGGAGAACTTCGATTGGCCATGGTCCAAGGGAAAGCAGCCTCCTAGATCAGAAAAATCCAAGGAATACTGTGAATACCACTATTTCAACGGTCATCAAACAGAAAAGTGCAAAAATCTCAAGATAATGATTCAAAAACTAATCGACGCAGGAGACCTGAAGCAATATATACGAAGATTGATAACGAAGATAGAACCAAGAGAGGCAAGCAGGTTCAATTACCAGAAGGCAACCGCACCCTCAACACGATTTCATGTTCAGAGATTCAAGGACCATCCCTAACCGCCCAGATTGGGAAGAGATTGAGAAAAAATTCG
This sequence comes from Papaver somniferum, assembly GCF_003573695.1. Classification (NCBI taxonomy): domain Eukaryota; kingdom Viridiplantae; phylum Streptophyta; class Magnoliopsida; order Ranunculales; family Papaveraceae; genus Papaver; species Papaver somniferum. The sequence goes on from NC_039358.1 coordinate 40,619,603, forward strand.
AAGATTATTGTGAGCTTTATAAGATCGATGGGAAAGAGGTAAACGAGCACGAACAATGGATGGACGCGCCCATGACTTCGATGCAGACGATGTGGAAGAAGACATGGAAGACCATAATGATCCTCTAGTCCTCACACTCCCAATAGCAGGGTGCAATGTCAAGAAAATTCTCATCGATGGAGGAAGCTCAGTCAACGTCCTGTTCTATGACACGTTCAAACGTATGGAACTCAACGACGAGCAACTGCTGTCATCTTACTACACCATCTACGGATTCAACGGCGCAGCTACAAAGCCCCTAGGGGACATTGTCTTACAAGTAGACGCAGGGCCCATGAAAGTGGACACTCGATTCAGCGTCGTAGATGCACCTTCACCTTACAACGCCATCATCGGAAGAAGATGGGTTCACAAGCTCAAGGGTAGCGGCAACTACCATCAATATCTCAGATTCCCAACACCCCAGGGAGTCATGGAAATTAAAGGAGACCAAGTAACTGCGCGGGAATGTCAGACCTTACAGAATCAGATCAATAACGAGCGGGAAGAAAACCACCAGTCCCGAAGAGCCAAAAATAAGGAAATAACCATAGATACATATCTGGAAGAAATCTCCGGAAAAACCTTCTGAACGTAGCACCACTGGCAGCGCAGAAGCCAGCACCTCCGCGACAAAAGAAAACGGAGAACCCACCAAATAGCAATCAAAGAATGTTCCTCTCTTGGGGGAACCAAAACCCACGTTTACGCCTGTCGAAGCAGCTAAAGAAATCAACATAGGTACTGAGGGAAATCCGAAGATTATCAGAATAGGCACCTTGATGGATGAAGAAAGAGAAGCCGCGCTAATCAAACTTCTAAAGGAATACGCGGACATCTTTGCTTGGAAATTAGGGGACATGCCGGGAATTGACCCAAAGTTAGTTCATCACGAACTTCGAATAAAACCAGGTACCCCCCCTTTTAGGCAGAAGGTGCGCAAAGTAGCTCCAGAATACCATCGAGCAGTTGAAGTGGAACTCCGCAAACTACTGGACGCAGGATTCATCAAAGAAGTTAAGTACCCAACATGGATCTCTAACATGGTCATCGTACCGAAGAAAAATGGCGGAGTAAGGATATGCATCGACTTCACCAACCTCAATAAGGCTTGCCCTAAAGATAGCTATCCACTGCCAAGCATTGACCAACTTGTTGAGGCAGTTGAAGGATACGAAGAAATGTCATTCATGGATGGATACTCTGGATACAATCAATTATTCCTAGCAGAAGAAGATCAACAACATACAACATTCTATACACCACACGACCTCTATTGCTATGTAAGAATGCCCTTTGGATTGCGAAACGCAGGGGCAACCTACCAAAGAATGGTGGATGCAATTTTCAAACCATGGATTGGAAGTACGCTGGAAGTATATGTGGATGATATGCTCGTTAAAAGCAAGCTGCGCAAAGATCATCACCAAGACCTAAAAGATATTTTCCAAGCAATGAGAGTGCACAACATGAAGGTAAACCCAGAGAAGTGCACTTTTGGTGTCACTTCCGGAAAGTTCCTCGGATATTTGGTGACGAAGAGGGGCATTGAAGTCGATCCCGCTAAAATTGAAGCCATCGTAAGAATGCCATCCCCAAAGAATTTAAAAGAGGTTCAGAAACTCAATGGTTCGCTGGCTGCGCTGGGGAGGTTCATATCCAGGTCCTCGGACAGATGTAAGCACTTTTTTAACATTCTCAAAAAAGGAAGCAAATTCGAATGGACGGCAGAGTGCGAGGAAGCTTTTCGAAATATCAAAGAATACCTGGCTGAGATCCCTATATTACAAAAACCAGACCCTGATGAAGTGTTGGCACTATACATAGCAGCAACAGAAGATGCAGTCAGCGTATTGGTTAAAACCAACACGAAGATAGAGCATCCCATCTATTACATCAGCAAGACTCTGAACGCAGCAGAAAGAACTACACGAAGATCGAGCAGCTCATCTTGGCGTTAGTATGGGCAACCCTGAAACTCAGAACTTACTTTTTGACTCACTACGTCCGCGTCCCATGCAAAGCTCCGCTAGAAGCAGTCCTTAAAAACGCAGGAAAAGTAGGCAGAATTGCAAAATGGAATACTCACCTAGATCAATTCAATATCATCCATGAACTACACACTCTCAGAAGTCACAAGTATTAGCAGATTTCCTAGCAGACTTACCATTGGATAACTGCGAAGAAGTCATCATCGAAGGACGAAAGGCAGCAGGACTACCAGAAATGGACGAAGGTAAAGACCCTATAGACATCTTGGAACCAAAAAATCCTAGGCAATGGGAAGTCTTCGTAGATGGGTCGAAAAATAAAGAAGGGGCGGGGATAGGCATCGTAATCACCACCCCAACAGGAGACAGATCATACATGCTTTCAGGTTAGAATTCAAGGGGCATACCAACAACATAGTTGAATATGAAGCAGTGGTGCATGCCCTTCAGTTGATAATAGAAATGGGCATAACTGACGTGCGTCTGACAAGCGATTCACAGCTGTCATCACAAAAGGGTTGCAATATAATGTTTATGACAGAACATTGTCAGCATACATGGAATTGGTGCAAACACTGGCATCACAAATCCCAAACATCAAATTCCGACACCTGGCAAGGAAGGAACTCAGGCACGCGGATGCCCTGGCCTACATATCATCGATGCTCAGAAACGAGGACGTCAAAGCAATCAAAGTAACCAGGATTTACGAGCCTTCAATTGATATTCAAGAACTCTGCGCTGCACAGCAGAGGAACCACGCAGAAGAAGATATGCAGATGATGACGTGGGAGAATTCATCGCGGATGATTTCCAAGAAGACGACATCATGGCTAAGGCAGATCAAGATGAAGACTTCAGCAAAGAAGAAGATTGGAGATCTGAGATTCATCTTTTCCTAAAAGAAAGAATTCTACCCTCGATCTAAAGCAAGCCAGAAAAATACAGTCAAAGGCAGGAAGATATGATCTGAGAAAAGAAATTTTGTACAAAAAATCTTTTCTCGGACCATTATTACGTTGCCTATCCAGATCCGAAGGACATTTGATTTTGAAAGACATACACCGCGGCGACGCAGGAAACAGCGGAATGAGATCCCTAGCAGATAAGGCGAAAACTCAAGGATATTACTGGCCAACAATGATACGAGACGCTGCAAGAATGTCACGAAGATGCGAAGAATGCCAGCGTTTCGCCAAAAAAATCCACGCACCCGCAACAATGTTAAACCCAGTAGACAGCCCTTGGCCATTCTCAAAATGGGGCATAGACATCGTGGGTCCCCTAATCGAAGGATCAGGGAAGAGAAGATTCTTGATAGTGGCCACGGACTATTTCAGCAAATGGGTAGAGGCTAAAGCCCTGGCAAGGATTCGAGACGCAGATGTCTTCACATTCATTTTTCAAAACATCATTTGCAGGTTTGGCATACCAGCTGAGATTGTATCTGACAATGGCAAGCAATTCCAGGGAAAAAACATCGACTTACTCTTCGATACTTTCAAAATTCGAAAGAACAAGTCAACACCAATTTACCCTCAAAGCAATGGTCAGGCAGAAGCCACAAACAAAACCCTCGCACTCATCCTCAAAAAGCAGTTGGAAATACAAGAAGCGTTGGTGTGAGCAACTACACAACGTTTTGTGGGCTTATAGGACAACTCGAAGATCAGCCACGGGAGAATCCCCATTCTTACTCACCTATGGAGCCGAAGCTATTATCCCAACAGAAATAATCATGCCAACTACGAAGACTGAAGCATGGGAAAAGAACCTCACAGCGGACATGATGTTGGAAAGGTTGGATGATCTAGAAGAGAGGAGGGAGGCAGCACTACAAAAAATGGAAAACTATCAAAGGAAACTAAGGGAGTATAATAAGAGGGTTAAGCTTAGAAATTTCGTAGAAGGGAGTATGTGCTGAGGACCATTCCCCAATACCAACGAGAAAAGAAGTGGGGCAAATTAGCACCAACATGGGGGGGACCCTTCGTCATACATGATGTTGCAGGAAATGGGTCTTATTATCTGCGCAACCTAAAAGGGGAGATCCTCAAACACCCATGGAATGCAAAATATCTCAAGCCATACTACCTAGAGGGAACGCAGACCTGCATCTACGTGAAGAGCGCCAGAAGAAAAAACGACGCTTGCGATCGACATGTTTCTATCTCTGAGAGAGGAATAGCAAACCTCAACCTATCAATCAAGCAAACTTTTGGCAAAAAATAGTCAATACATGGAGCAACATAGTAACAAGACGACTGCGTGTAAATATAACACCTCACGAGAACCCTACACCTGTAAATACAGCCTCCGCGTCAATACTTCATCCTCCTGTTTTTTACTATTTGCTACCTCAGAGGTTCCATCAATGGAATTCTTTAAATGTAACTCAACAAACTGAATAGACACTTTAACCCTCTTTCACCCGTGGACGTAGACACTCTGTGTCGAACCACGTAAACACTGTGTTAATTGTTGTTCTATTTTACTTGGGGAAAGTAGTCACCTACAATCTCTCGGGACTCCCCTATCAGCGTCTATAAGTGTAGGACCATGGGGAAGGCATCCAGCAGAAAGAGATACCCAACCAATCTTATGGCAGCGGGTTGACGGAATGAACGTACATTCCAAACAACTCATATCCTAGAACGCTGCCCCGACCCCCACCGTCTGGGAATCCTCTGGCCCAGGATTAGCCAGCGGGGTGACAGGTCTCAAGACGTTCACGAAGATACACATATCTTCGGGTTCGCACTCAAACACTTCACTTACACTTATGGCAGCGGGTCGACGGAATGAACGTACATTCCAAACAACTCATATCCTAGAACGCTGCCCCGACCCCCACCGTCTGGGAATCCTCTGCCCAGGATTAGCCAGCGGGGTGACAGGTCTCAAGACGTTCACGAAGATACACATATCTTCGGGTTCGCACCCAAACACTTCACTATCCCTGATTACATCAGTTATATTCCAAATTAACCATAACAATATCAATTCATTAAAAGTTGATTACAGGCTTGGCAATGATACGCGGAAACAAGAAAATACAAAAGGAATCTCACGAAGCCTCATAATCAACAAAGATCAACTCTCTACAAAAATCTACTTGGATGGTTCAACCCCACCAGCAGGTTTAGCAATCTTCCCCTTCTGCGTTGAAGGTACGCTCCCACCCGAGGAAGGGCCTGAAGAACCAGATGTAGGGGGGGGTTTCTCACGGCGCGGATAGCTCTGATAAGGCCATGCTCGGTCTTAGATCATACTCAATGCTATCCAGAATTTTGTTGTCTCTTCCACTAGTTGACACCGAGCCTTGTACGCAATAACAGTATTCATCATCTCAGCCTTTGACAACAACGAGGAAAGGCGACTCACTTCCTTCGAAGCGGCTTGGGCAGCCTCGTCCCTTGCTGTAGCTAAACCTTTATGATAATTAATCTGACTTTCCTGATGCACTAATTGAGATTGAGCCTCCGCAAGCTCTTCATTTGCAGTACGAAGCTGTCCCTGGAGCTCTGCAAGGAAAAGAAAAAGCAGATGGTTAGGTCCAGGAAATTGCAGAATCACACTCGATAATATAAGCATATACCTTCGACTCTCGCCGAAGCTATTTCATATTCGTTAACAGCAGCATCACGGGCTTCACCAAGAAAATCATACTCATCTGACAACTTCTTATAATCCGCTTGAAGGGTTGAAAGGGCGTACTGACTCGCATCTAATTCTACCTGTTTCATTGAATCCAAGTGACGAAGATGATTGACCTCATTGTTTAAACCCTCCAGACCCTTGTTGAGCCGATACATATTTACTTCAAGATTCCTCTCAGCCTCAGCTTGGCGTACCACATCAGCCCTAGACGCAGCTAAAGCTTTGCTAAGAGCACCAGCCTCAGCCCTAGCGTCATCTCTCTCCCTAGCAAGACGCTGAAGGTAATCTTTAACATCAGAAGACTGAGAAGAACGAGCTTGACGCAATTCTTCTTCCAAGAGATTGATTTTAGCTTCCAATGATGAGACCTGTTCTCGGGATTCACGAAGATTATCACGCGTCCACAACAACGTTCCATCAAACAAACGACGATCATTGTTATATTGGTTCTGCAAATCAATCATTTGGACTCGTCTGACCCGCCACTCTCTGCCAGAGCATTATGTTCATCGGCACGAGCATTCCACTTATCAGCCTCGCTCTTTATCTTCTCTACCAACTCTGCGATGCGAGATTTCTGACGCTGCCGCTCTTTCCGAAGCCATACTAACTCAGGAACTCCACCCACTGAAGATAGGGTGGGGGAGGGAGACTCAGACAGAACACTAATTACGGTAAAGGACAACAGCAAGGAAGAGAAGATAATCAAACCTGTAACAGCCGAAGAATTCTTCTTGGCCTCCTCCAACTCACTACGAACCATAGCAAGATCCATACGAAGCTTCTCTCCTCCTTGCCTTGTTGCTCCTTAGCCTTGAGGAGACTCTTCAACTCACATATCTCCCTATCCCTATCAGCATGACAGTCTCAGCCGCAGTAAGCTCCTCTTCCCGAAGACGAAGCTTAGCCTCCAACTTAAGGGATTTGGCCTTAAAAAACTGGTACAACATGTGATTGCAATGCTCACTCCTCATCATCTGCGAATCAGAAGATTAGAACACCCTGACTCTAAAAATTGCTAAAAATGATACCAGGCAAAATGATAAGAGAACTCACCTCTAACATCCGTTGTTGGGGAAATCCATACTGATACCCATCAGCCAACGCCATCATATCATCAACAGTCGAGGGAGCGTCGACTACTAGAGCAGCCTCCGAGGCCCGAAGATTCTTATCCCACGCTACTGCAACCTGGTCCTCGGGAGACAATTGCATCATCTTACGGGTATAGGCATCAGATTTCTTCTCACCCTCCACCACAGGAGCTGGATTGGGTACGAACATCAAGTTCTTCTTCTTAAACCAAGCTAAGATGGCATCATCACCCTCCAGGATCAGTGACTGAGGAAAATCATCTCCAGAAGACCCAACCGAGGCCTTACCCATGTCCGTGAATTTAGCACCCGAAGAGTTCGAGGCTACTCCCGTCCAAATCTGGAAGGTCTCTAGCACCGCTCCCCTCTGGAACATCACTAGCATCCACGACTCCCTTACCCTTCCGTCCCTTGTTAGAATTACCAAGCACATCCCAATCATCGTTGGGGAAAGCAGGTTGAACTCAGAAGCCAGGCCCAGGGCAGCGTTTATGTCAAAACCATCCTCCGCAGAATAAATCCGACCAAAGGAAAACTCCTGAGACATAGCAGGAATTTCACCACCACACACCCATCACCAAGGCCAGTGCTATCATCACCAGCATCACTGCAACCCGCAGGATTAGCTTCGGCACCAGCATCATGACACCCTGCGGGATTAATTCACCACCAATACCGCTGCCACCAGCGGTAGTATTCCCTTCAACAAATTCTTCATCATCATGACCTGGAGGGGATGTATCAGTATGCTCTTCCATATCAGACATATCTTCATCCTCTCCAAGCTCAGTCACAGGACTGTTAACTTCTCCATAAACCTCCGCCTCCTTGATTGTTGCGGTGGTGGACTGCTTGGGATTTATCCTCCTTTTCTTTGTCGGCTAAAAAGACAAGGCACAAGAATAAAAATACATGACTTAGAAAAAATTAAAACTGCCTCAACTAAAGGACAAGGCATATGGAAATCTTACCTTGACAACCGCAGCATTCTTCGCCTGAAGATCAGCATTGGAACTCTCTTCGTCATCTCCATCAACAACATCGAGGGCGTATTGGAAATTCATGCCCTCAAAATTCAAATTCCAAGGACGGCAATTCCCATAACGAGTAGGAGGAGCCGCACGTATCTGGCTATCTGCGGTAGGACGCCATCCCTGCGGACCTGGAACCCACCCCCAAGCCCAGGGATCAACAACCTCAATAACAGTTGCGTGTCATTCATAGTCATGATCACACTTGATCCGCTCACGAGTAGGAAACACCAGTTTGTTAGTAGAATTCTCTGTACCTGGGACGTACTTCACCTTAGCACCACTTACTTCACTCAGAAGGAGGATCTCACCACGAGGAGCGACAATATTCCGAAGACTCACACTCCACGGTTTATGATTCCTACTGTTAACATAGTCACCAAAAGACTTGTTAAAATTCTCAGCCGTATACCACTCCCTTTCCTCAGGATTGGGTACATAAAGAGTCATCATTGTCTCTCCTTTGCTCCAAAGATAACACTCCCTCAGTGCACGAAGATAATTCCCATGAAGTTGGGAAATAGAGCGACAGTGTGTGTTCTTCGAAGAACCCTCTCGACCAGCCAGCACATCATAATAAAAAGAATCCCCAGACTTGTACAAAGGCAACATAAGACCCGCTTCAAAGGCCCCCACCGTGGTCAGCAGATGAAATTCATCAAACTTATATGTCGATATCATCTCATAAGTAATATCATCATCAGCAACGTAAAAACGAACATCGAATAGCTGAAGACCATGCTTTTCCTTGAAAACCTCCAGATCAATATGTTTGAAGGTCACTTTCTTCTCCCTAACAGCGACGCTACGTATTTCCTGAGAAATATTTTCCTCCTCCACGGGATCAGGTGCAGAACCCTTCGAAGGGTTTCTCTCGGAAGCTTTCCTCTTAGTATGAACTTTAGATGCATCAGTCTTCGAAACCACTTCTTTCGAAGACCTCCCCTTGGGTTCAGACACTGGAGGGGGAGGTAGAGGATGTTGATGAGACGCGGAAGGAGGCGCCACTGACCTAAGAGGTAGGACATACCGCGTTCTCTTAGGTTCATCACGCGGACTAACTAAGGGACGAGAAACAACATACCGAGAGCCAGGAGCCTCTTTTGGCCGGTCCCCCTTCTGCGTATTCCCTCTATGCGACCCACCTCTCTTAGAAGTTAAGTGCCTCTGACCAGAAGAAGACGAAAATCTATGAACGTGGGCATCACCTTGGGAATATTTAGACGAACCGCCACCAGGCGGAGAAACATCAGGATCCCTACGCGGAGGAGATCTACGCGGACTAGGCGGTGGAATTTGATAAGAAACCCGCGGATGGTCAGCCATGTCTGCGTAGTACACAAACAAGTTTCAGATTTCCGCGGAGACAAAACGAAAATCAAAAAACCCAATTTCATTCAGTTCTTCATAATCATGAACCAGATAGAAAATAAGAACAAAACCTAAATAAAAAGGGGAAATAACAAATAGGGGCAAGCATGCACGAAGGAATATACCATTACTGTTTGTAATGACGAACAGGGGCAATCATACACACATCTATATATATGTTCTTCATCACAAACACATATAGCAACAACATAAAACGAATATATTTTTCAAAAGATAATCAAACACAGTAGAACCACTTACCTATAAAGGAAAAATCAGGGTCGTGAAGAAAGCCTCGACGAACAACAACAGCAGCAGAAAGCTTCGAGGAACAACAACAGCAACAGCAGAAAAGCTTCGAGGAACAACAGCAGCAGCAACAACAAAGACAAAAACAACATTAGCAGCAACAACAATTAATAACAAGGAAACAAAAGCAGAGAGCAAAAAATAAAAGTTCTGAGGAAAGAGAAGGAATGAAATTTATGACTAGAGAATTTTCATATTCCTTCTCATATATATATATATACAAAGAGAAATAAAACCGCCCCACTACCCAAGAAGAAGTTATTGCAAGTAGTGGGGAACGTGCCCTAAAATCTAGGAAAATAATAAAGAGAAGATTAAGAGAGTAACACGTTTTTTCTTCCCACTTCGACTAACCGCCCAGTAGGATGAAAAGGGGCAAATTGTAGGTACACATTTCATCTTCCGCCACGTGTCCACAAAGACACACGTGGAGGACATGCGGCTGAGAGCATCGAGATATGATATCACACGTGGACATCCAAGAGACGCGCCCTGTCAAGATAGCGTCGCCACCCACCAGATCCAACGGTAGAGGATCGAGGAGACAGAAACACTAGAACACTGCGAAGCACTGGGGGATAACCCAAGAGTCACTTTATCCTATCCCCAGAAAGATCTAAGATCTACGGCTGAGGATAGTCAGACTGACGCACACAAGACAGGGGCAGAGGACAGTTATCTACCGCGGACAGACATCTCAACTACCCGCATTAAATACCCCCAAACAGCATACGTGTCAGTCAGCCTGTGGAGGAAGCGCAGATAGCACTGAATATTCAAACGGAACACGCAGAGAGAACCGAGAACATGAAGACCTCTGCGTAAGCGGCACAAGACACAAGAGGATAAGGTTATAACGGGCTTCAGAAGTAGACCCCACGTAACCACCCTATAAATACCCTCTCTCCCAATTGAAGAGGGGGCGGAAAAACATTGAGGAGAGAATATGAGAGAGACAGAGAGATAGAGAAAGTGTAAGTGAAGTTCTGATTAAAATTTTTGATGTGGTTGTAGTAAATAGGATTCGTTTCAGACTTGTGAAGGAAATGGAATTTTTAGATTTTAAAAAAATATATATACAAAAAAATATTAACAATGGGCGAGAGATACTGGGACTAAGGATTTGGCCGAATTCACTACACATGGTTCATTCATATATTCTTTGACAATTTAAAACTCAATAAAATTAACATAGACTCTGATTTTGCCAAGATAGATTCTCAAAACATCGGTTGTAAGTCCTAAGCATGATGTATCAAAACAACAAAGCTAAGCATACATGTCTTAACATCCATCTGATGTATCTCTACGTTCTTTATGGCAGCAATAACAATTAGTATCTCAACGGAAGTAATTTCCGTCACAATTGGATTAGAATCAAGGAAATCTACACCTTCTTTTAGTTTATAGCCTTTAGCTACCAACTTAGATTAATATTTTTCCACAGTTTCATCTACCTATCGTTTCCTCTTAAAGACTCATTTACATCCCATGGTCTTACAACCTGGAGGTAAACTAGCAAGCTCCCAAGTCTGGTTCCAACGGACTGAGTCCATTTCACTAAATGAAGCTTCTTACCAGAATGGGGTTTCAGTAGATATCAAGGCTTCTTTACAAGTCTGTGGCTCGGACTAAGCTAGGCATGTTATGAAGTCGGTTTCATAAGAAGTCTCAAGTCTAATTATTTTACTTCTCTTAGGCTCAACATCAACTTCATCTTCCTTTAAAATAAGTTCTGACTATTTGAAAATAAATCTAGGGGATCAACAACACATCTCTAATGAGGTACAGGTTTAGAATAAACATGTTCAAAGAACTCAGCATCCCTAGATTCCGTAATAATATTCACACCAATGTCAGAAAAAATCAGAACACACAACCAAAAATCTATTTGTAGAAGTATACTCAATATACCCTATACGAAAACACAATCAACATTTTTGGTTTCAATCTAGTTCTTTTAGGAAGAGGAATTACAATCTTAGTCAAACGCCCCCACACTTTGACACATTCATAAGAAGGTCATCTACCGTTCCATAAACCATATGGAGTTTCATCTGATTCTTAAAAGGGTACTTTATTCAGGATATACTAGTTAAGAGGACTGCCTCCCCCCACAAGGCCGCAGGTAATCCTGAACTAATCAACATGGAAATTATCATCTCCTTAAGGATACGGTTGTTATGTTCAAGGCTTCTAATTGGTTTCCAACTTCAAGTTTATACATCTTAAGGCTTCTAAGGCGTCATCCTTATCCTAAGCAAGTATACAAGATAGTACCTCGTACAATCATCTACGGAAGTTATAACCATCTTTTACCACAGTGTTTTGGGTTGAACTCATGTCAACTAGGCCTAACTGAATTAATTTAAAGGCTTATAATTACTCTGAACATTTGTGCTAAAAGATTTTATAGCATATTTTGATTCTTCACAGATTTCACTTTTGTGTTCAAAATCCAAACTAAATTTGGGTACGAAGCCTATGCTAGCCAGTTAAGCATTGACTTATAAGTTTACGGTTCCAAGTCTACCACGTAAAACAATCAATCACACAAAGATATCACAAGAATCAACTACGTTCACATCATCAGTTTTTCCGTTAAGCTTATATAGACCCAAAGTCCTATAACTCTTGCTTAAAAAATCACTGCCTAGTTACAACAAGTTTTCCAGATTCAATTAAGATCTTAAATATTTTCCATCTACAACAGAACAAGATACAAGATTTTCGCATATGCTCGGAACATGAAAACTTCATTCAATGTGAGAATATTACAGATATGAGCTTCTGCTCGACCTTTTCCTTTTATGCAACCTCTATTGCATATGAGTTACTCAATAAGAGTTTCTCGACATCCCCTATCCTATGATAGGAGGTGAACAGATCTCTGTTTCAACAAACATTCTTGGTGGCTCCAGAGTCCACCTACTGGTCTCTCACATTGGTTATTAAAATAACTTCCGACATCATGCCACCAAACTCGTTCTAGTTTGTTTCAACTAAATTAGCATTAACTTTCTACTTATTAAGGTTTTTATGTTGTCTACAATTTACTGCCGCGTGGCCAGAAATTTTACAAACATAACACTCACCCTTAACTAAAGTAATTCCGGATTCAGGTTTACGAAATATACCTTTATCATGAAGACCATGCTTAGAGTTGCGTTCGATGTTCTCACCTTTGCCATCTTTGGAAGATTTGTTTCCAACCACATGCGACTATTAGCCATGTCCCTCGGAGATGACACCTTTATTCACAAATCACAATTCCAAATCAGAAAGTAAAATATGAGTTTTGAAGATAACATCTATATATACAAACTTCGTTTGAATCAGCGTTTCAAAAAACTCATGGTTACCCCACAAAAATTAATTTAGTTAACAACAATTTTCTGCTCGTCAGAATTTTTCAGAAACGTTTTTCTGTTTTGTAAAATATCAAAAAAATACTTTTACAACTCCAAAAATTCTGAAATTTTACGAGGGTAACTATCAGGATGTCTACTACGTTGTGTCAAAAGGGTTCATCGAAATTCCTTCTAGATTAAAAGATAAAATTGAAACTCTACAGCTGACCAGAAATTCGTTTTTGTTTTTTCACTCCACAATTAACATCCATGATTCACAAACCAATCAATCGTTTTCGATTATTACAAATGATAATGTCTTAAGATTGTTGGGTGCAATAATCAAAAACAAAGAAAAATCAAATAAGCAAAAGTTATTGATACTTAGCTCCTTTATAATGGAAGTGATTGCTTTGACGAAACGAACAAGCTCCCCGTATCTCCGCAACAGCAACAAGGCAAAACTTTGGAAAATAGAGTGAGTCACGTGTTCAACACGCTGTCCTTAAGACATTAGCGCCCGGCTACACTCAAGAGTGATGCTATAGTCCTCACAGGACGGATATCTCCAGGATAAAACACCCTAATACCCCTACTACTAGCATATGTAGTAGATGCTCAACTTGAGCTTGGCAACTCCGAAAAAACCGTTAAGGAAAATCGCGAATGCTTAAAAACCGCTATAAAATATTTTCCCTTAGGGGTCCCTCTAAAATATAGAGCAACCCCTTTCCCATAGATTTTACAAAAGTAGTGAATTTCTTTATATAATTGACAAATACAACTTAAAAAGAAAAACTCCCCGATGTGGGACTAAAAGCTTTATATAGTTTCTTAAAACTACTAAAAATTGGAAACTCCACGATGTGGGACTAAAAAGTTTCATTCACAAAATAAAACAATAAATTATAATTTTTTATTAAAACTTTAAAAAATTATTTTTTTATTAATCGTTTTCCAACATTTTTAACATAGTTAAACTTTTGGTTTGTAGATATCGCATCGTCCATTGTACGGCGGTTTCCAAGACTGGTTACTGAGAGGACGAAAGTAGCTAAGATATGTGGATTGGAATTGATTGCAGAAAGGCCGTTTGCATTTGCAAGTGGAAGGAAGCGTACATTCTGGGAACGCTGCATCTATTCATGTTTGTTAACTATCCTAACTAACTTTGGGTTTCAAATAATCATTCATTGAGAAAAACACTATGTGTTTTCAATGTCTAATATATTTATCTAAAAGCGGTAAAATGACGCAGCCATTAAAGTGAACATTGGATCTACCTATCATTCAAACAACGCGGACAACACCAAAAGTAGCAAAGAGGAGCTTCTTCTTGAAAGCTTGGAAGCAACCAGTGGAGATGAAGAGAACCCACTTGAAAGATTTAAGGGTTCCCATTCAGATAAAGAAAACTCGTCCTCTAACTCAGAAAACTCAGAAGGAGACAATGCTAATGTTTCTACCAGCAGTAATCAAGGAATACTGATCAAGCTCATCTCGGCTTACCTTATGCCCGCCATGAAACAAGGTTTCTATCTAGTTATTTTGAATTTTCCACTTAGGCCTTGTTAAATATAGATAGATAGATAGATATATATTAAATCTGATGAGTTTTAAAGTTTTATCCTATTGTGACAACTGACAAGCATTGATTGTTCTTTACAGTGCCTCGTTTCAAACGAATATACAATCAATTATACAATGAAAAAATGATGCACAGACAATCTTATGAGTTGGTTGAATGTATGCTTTCACAACTCCATAAAAGAATGAATAGGCAAAAAATAAGTGCTTTTTTTGAGACATCTAACGTCATCAAGACGGCTACAAAGCAAGGAACCATAGAACTTGTAGAGCAATGTATTAAAACCTTTCCATACCTGATGAAGTGTGATATCGATATGGTGGGGCAAACAATGCTGCAATTAGCTATAGGTAAACGAAATGAAATGATCGTGGATATCATATGTAAAGCAAGTGAAGATGGAATTAGCGATCTAGTTGATACGAATGATATAGAGGGAAACACTGTCCTGCATTACGCTGCCAAGTTAGCACCTTTTGATCATCTTAATACGATCTCTGGAGCATATCTTCAGATGCAACGGGAACTGCAGTGGTTTAAGGTATGGGTGTATCTATCTGCGCGCTATCTACTTAACTACTGGATACATATGGTATAATATTGCGTGATTAATAAATCAACTCTTTCAAATTAAGGACCTACTACTAATGAGCTGGGTGCCCACAAACAGGGTACTTTCACTATGAAAGTCACAATATAGTATTGAGAAGTGGAAACCCATGAGAAATCTGACCCCAGTAGTATTACGTAATATAGAATTGGGAATTATTTTCTTAATTCACAGGTTAATAAAGTTCTGCATTCTATGTCTGACCGTCTTTGTGCACGTTCTGAAACCTAATATATATATATATATATATATATCCGTCCCATTTATGATACCAAATGCACCTTCTATTTTGTTTATTTTTTGTACATCTATTTTGCGTTGCGGCACTTTTTTGATCTTCATAGTCATTTCACTTTGTTCAGGGGTTGAAAATATGATGCTTGAGAAAAATAAGCTCAAGAGAAATGGGAATGGGGATACAGCTCACCATATATTTATGGAGGAACACAAAGAGTTAATGGAAAAAGGAGAAAAACTGCTGAAGGATACATCTGGGTCGTGCATGCTAGTAGCTGCCCTTATTGCTACAGTAGCATTTGCAGCTGCTTTTACTGCACCTGGTGGTAACGTCAGTGATAGTAACAGCACAAAAAATGGCACCCCAGTTTTCTTAGATAAGACTTCATTTACACTTTTTGCGGTAGCAGATGCCACAGCGTTATTCTCTTCTGTCACATCAGTACTCATGTTTTTGACCATATATACTTCCCGGTACGCGGAAGTTGATTTCTTGAAGTCATTGCCACGAAAGTTGATAGTGGGACTTGTAACTCTCTTCATATCTATGGCCACCATATTGGTTGCATTTGGTGCTTCATTGTATATTGTGTTTGGAGAAAGGTATTCATGGGCTGCGATTCCTATAGGGTTGTTCAGTTGTGTTCCTTTGACATTATTTGCATCATTGCAGTTACCACTGTTTTTTGAAATGGTTCGTTCCACGTACTGGAGTAGCCCGCTTCAAAAACATAGATATATCCCCAGCCAACAGTTCAATACAAAGAAAGATAGCTGAAATCAGATTAGCAAAAAAAGTAGTCGGGATACTGTTGGTATACTGAGTTTAGATTTCTCAACTGCCAACAGCCAATACTTTTTGAGATTTCCTGTATTTTGTCAGCTGGCTGTTAATTTGGAGGTGCAACATATGTAAAATCATTTTTTATGTGCGCTTGCATGACTTATATAATACGACTGCCCACTGTTCCCAGTAGTCTCTTAGATTGCAATCTTTTTGCTCATATTCAGTTTTTCAGTTAAATCTTGCTTCTGCACTGATTAATCTCTATAAAATTTATCACTGGTTAAGACACCAGTATTATATGTTGTAAGATTGGAGATTCTTTGTGAATCAATGAACTAACATTTCGAGAAAAGAAGATGATCTACATTCATGAGCCATGAAGTAAATCTGACTGGTTAGGACGGCAGCATTGATAGTGTTTTGGGTTGTAAATAATCACCCAAAAGATTCTCGTTCAGCACCAGTGGTCTAGTGGTAGAATAGTACCCTGCCACGGTACAGACCCGGGTTCGATTCCCGGCTGGTGCATTGCTTGTTTTTTTTTTTTTTGCGTTCTTAACGCATCAAGGGAAGTTCCTTAAAAGCTGTATTGCAGTTGCTCTAGGCCACTAGATGAAGGTTGAAACAGATGACTTGGAACTAGAAGCCATCACAATATATAGTTTGCTTTATCAGACAAGTACTCTAAAGTGACTCGCTTAATGACCCAAAATTTGAAGGGTGGATATTTCCCTGGAAGCTTCTGATCTGTTTCCTACCAAGAATTGGTATACTGCTTACAAATAAGAATGCATCTTTAAAAATTTTTGTATCCTCTCACAGCTTCATTAGAACGTAGGAACGAGTTTATCCAAAATGTATCTTGACTACTCAAGTTATCTCAAGTTTACGAGCATACTACACAGAAGTTCAAACTTTAAAGCTGGCTTTTTCCTTTAAGTTTAAGGGTCAAGTTCAACAGAGAACAAGTTGGAGACGCGCCAAAACCAAACAATTCGAGTTACACCGAGCCAATTTATATTGGCAACGATTCATTGATTGTAAATAGGACTTATCCTTCACCTCATCTTAGATCTAAAATTCCAGTCCAAGTTTCTTTAGTGGAATTCCAGAGATAGTAGTTGGGCAAGAGCAGTTTCGATACAGGCAACAAAATTTAGTTTGGAGATTTGGGCAGGGGGAAAAAATTATGACGTAGACTCCACCCTTGAGCAGATCTTAGGCGAGCACCCCTCCTTAGTGTGGAATGGAGGTTGCTAGCCTAGGCCATAGACCTTCATGATCATCCATTGACCCCGTCCAGGTAAGTATGTTTTCCAATCCTACTTCTCCTGTTTTTATAGTCCATCTTTTCCCGTCTCTTAGATCGGCACAAGCAATGTGGGGCTAGCCATTTTGTTAGAGGAAAACACTATGTAGTTTTTTGCCTGTTGCCCTAAATCCAAAATCATTTGGGGTTGAACATTGGAAGCCAATTCCTAGTGGTGATCCTAAATTGAGAAATCTAGAATGATATTTTATAGCAATTGGATCTTCCATTGGTGCATTCTTGTTATCATTATGATTTATCTGCAATGCGGTCAGTCTATTCAATTTGCAGGAAGGAGATAAGACCAGCTCTTACCCGTTTGGTTGTTACACAATTACTCTTGATTTCTCAACAGAGTAATAAAGAGACCATTACTCTTACAAGCTGTAAACAACACCGACAATACATATTCCAACCATCTTTAACAGAGTAAAGAGACACAGGACCATTCTTCAACAACTTCTTACTGAATTGTAAGAGTAGTTGTACAAAGTGTTGGTATCTTTGCTAAAACTCATGCCAAACGGACCTCAAGAGTAGCTGTACAAAGATGGTTCATGGTTGTGTGTAAAGCTACGTGTTTGGTTATTAGGTAAGAGGTTGTTGGTATGGTCACTGGTCAGATTTATATTTTTAAGGCATGAGAAATGCCTAGAATTCTTACTATCTGTTTTCTAGAAAAACCCAAACATTTGACGATGATATCACGGTCTTGATCAAACTCAAATTGCATAAGAATAAGATAGAGTTGTGCTCTATACTTCCTAAGAGATTCAGTTTTATATCACTTAAAACTCAAACTCGATCATGGCACCCCTAAAGCTACATGGAGTTCCATTTTCAACATGTACCGCTCGTGTGATGGCTTGCCTCGAAGAGAAAAACGTCCAGTATGAGATCTGTCCGGTTGATCTTAGTACCGGAGCACACAAACGTCCTGATTTCATTTCCAAGAACCCATTTGGTCAGATTCCAGTACTCGAAGATGGAGATATCACTCTTTTTGGTGAGTTCTCTCCTTCGTTCGATCCACTTTTAAGAATCTTAGCTTTTTAATTACTTATAATATTTTAGTATCGAATTTTTTGTTCTTTTTTCAGAATCAAGAGCCATCTGTAGTTACATTGCTCACAAATACAAAGACCAAGGAACAGATCTACTTCAGCATGGCAATCTTCATGGTTTCGCAAAAGTAATGGTAGGATGTGAAGTAGAATCTCAACAATTCAACCCTGCAATGGGGCCTATTTTCTTTCACACCTTCATTGCTCCTATGCGAGGTTGGGCACCAGATCAAAAGGCCATCGATGAGAACGTCGTGAAAGTCGGGGCAGTCCTTGATGTTTATGAAAAGATGCTTACTAGCAGTAAATATCTTGCAGGAGATAGTTACACACTAGCTGATCTTAATCACCTTCCTTATATTACCTATATTATGAAGACTCCACATGCTAATTTGATCAATTCTAGGCCTCATGTTAAGGCGTGGTGGGAAGCTGTTTCATCTAGGCCAGCTTCACTAAAGGTTACCCAAGGAATGACATTGGGTAGCAAGTGATCAATCAGGGCGCATTAATTGTGGTGTGATGTACTCAATTTTAATAAGCGTATAGGGATTGGAATATGCAAGTGTGTTAAAGTGGTCGTACCTAATAATGAAATAGTATTGTTGTCTCAAACCAGTTAATTATAATTTCACTCACTAGTAGATGGCATGATTTTTATGGTTAATAATATGTGTGGAAAAGAGAATAAGTCTTTTTCTCTTTTTGCATCAATTTTTAGGGTTATTAATATTATATATTGTTTTGTCATTTTCCTAAAACCTTATAAAAGAAAAGAAAACCATCTTTTTCTTCCTTTTTTCATCTCTGCCACTTTACTAAAAGGAAAAAAAAAAAAAAAAAAAAATCTATTTTGTAACTTTATCTCCATGGAATACTGCTTGCTTGGATTGCTAGGATATCAAAAATTTTCACTTGGATCGCGTAAGAGATAGGGGTTTTTCGTAATATTATAAAACTAAACTATTTTTCATGTTTTAGGGTCTGCTTTGCATGATGTTTCTAAACTATGTCTGTCATTGTCCCCTTTACTTATATGTCAGATTTCCAATAATTCCCCGTCACTGATTTTAAACAAAATTCTGTGTTTCATTAACCCTGTCTCTGTGTCTACCGAACAAATCTTTTAAAATAATAATTGTTTTCCGTCCACTAGTTCTATTTTTTTTTTTTTGTAAAACATTAAACCAAAAATTAAGAGAAAGTACGCATGTCTCTCGATCTGCACCCGTTTCCCATTTTTCATCCATCACAGAAAATTTCAGATTTAAAAGGGTTCAGTTTTAAAATAAAAGAAAAAGAGAAAAGGCTATAGTAGAGGCTTGGTTTTCCTAGTTGTTGTCCTCTAGCTATTCTCCTAAATCAATATACCTATACCTATTTGAGTTCTATTTGAAAAAAACAGAAACAAATATTTAATTCTCAAAAGAAAACAAAAGAAAAAAATGATATTTTGTCGAGCCTTGGTCTTTCATATCATGTTTCAATACTGACTCCACTATTTACAAGGGTACTTGTACAGAAGAAAACATAAACATCACAGCAGCTCATGTTTATTTAATTGATCTAATTGATGCGCAGCTTTGTTTCTTCTTTTTTATTTTTTATCAAATGCTAGAAAAAGTTGGTGCAGTAACTCTGTTTTGGATTATACCTCTTCCTTTCAATAAACTACTAGTGAACCCTTAAAAATTGGAACCAAATGCGAATTGTGTTCACCCCCTAGTTAGTAAGTTCGCGAATGATTCGCGAATCATTCGCGAATTTTTCCGTATCACGAATTTTACCGTCTTATTCGCGTACGTTTGCAACTCCGAACCCAAGTCGCGTATTATGTGGCATTCCCGGATTATTCGCGAAGCGTTCACGAATTTTACGTATTCCGAATAATACTTCCGCTTAATTCGCCATAAATTCTTTAGCTTTTACTTTTCAAAGACTCCACTTTTTGGGATTTACTGCCTTCCGAGCATACACGACCGAATAATAGACGTGTTGTAATTTTTATGAAACAAAAACGACCGAAGAGATTTGAAGGTGAAGGTGAGAGAGATCTCAAACTCACTAACCAAGCATCTAAACCACCATACGACGTCCTCTTGGATAACTAATGTTGTATATATTATTAATATCATCATATTAAGTTTATTTTTTCTTTAAATAACTCACACATATGCATAAAAATTGGTCTATGACCTTATAAATACAAATTATTTGTTATATATAGATACCGAATTTTCAGAGCCGAACTCACATTTATAAATCGAATTATACACGTACGTATGCCGTTTCGAATTACTGACGAATCACGTCCCGTTGACCGAATTTTGGACCGAATCTGGATTTTACAAAACCGTATAATACTCGTACGTTTGCCGTTCCGTACGTTTGCCGAATCCCGAATTGTTAACTAGGGTTCACCCCCTCTCTGTTAATCAATAGCTGTTTACTTTTTTTTTATTTAACCTGGCTTCCATATCGAGTCAAAAACTCTTTCGTGTCCAGTGCTAATACTATTAAGGATTTTGATTACTCTCTCTTGGATCAGTGATTTCAAAGAGGATTATTTCTCAGTTGGTGGAGTTTGTCTGATTAATAAACATGCGTGGGATAAATGGTTTGGGCACGTAGGTTTCTGTTTTGGAGTACAAATGCATTTTTTTCCTATTATTATAAATATTATATAAATGCATTGATCAAATTTTATGGAATTATGGATGTGTTTAAGTTTTTGTAAGGAATTGAGTGCATTTGTAAGAAATGAATTTTGGATATACAATCTCTGCTGCTGCTGAAATGTCAGGCCTTTATGGCATCCCACCACTGGTGGCTACTCTGGAAAGACTGTTCGGGGAACAGTATGGTTTGTTACCGGAATAACTCTGACACTAGATTAGGAACCTACAATTATTGGTTGGCTTATGTGAGTAAAATGAGTAAGTAATTTCAGAAGATTTTGACTTGCATGTGTTTTATTATTTTATTCGCTGCATGGTTTAATTTTCGGTGTACTATATTATTTTTTTGAAATTTCTACTGAGTTGTGGTTGCTCACCCCAAATTCCTTTTCCTCTCCCCACAGAGTTTGAGGAGCAGTTAGCGCAGTAAGCGGACTTGGAAGCTTACGGCATAGTACTCAGATGTTAGTATTCTCGCAACACACTACTATATGATATAATTGGGATGTTGGGTATTTTTATTCATTATCATTTTATCATTTTCTTGGATTTAGTTCAATTATTTTACTAAGAGACATCATTTCAGTATTAATAATTTTTAGACAATTGTTCTTACTCTATGACTTTTGGAACCTCTTTTATTGGAATTTAATTTGGAAGGACATTAGGTTATGTCGTCTTTATTCATCTTGTACTCTTACCTTGTTTTATTGTTATTCTTAAAAAAAAAAAAAATTAGCATGTTCCATAGTCATGCCTCAAGAATCCGCTCTTGCTAGTTGGGTTGGACTCGATCCATTGGGTTGAATCCAGCTCAATAGAAGCCCGAATTTTTGTGGTCGTGACAGGTGCCATCTACACATGATAATAATGTGGAAAATAAATAGCCAATGATTAATACTTTTTTGATGATGTTGTGGTAATGAGGTTCAAACTCTCGGACTTGTGAAGATTAAATTTAAAGATTTAATAAAATTATATACAAAAATGTTAATAAAGTGAGCGAGGGGTATGAGAAAATAACCAAGACACTGATTCCACTATTACACATGAATTAATGATGGTAAATAATCCAAAACTCTAATTATCTTTTAAGTCCTTTATATCTTAACTCACTAATAATCAAGCAAATTCTCAAACATCAATTGTATCCCTTAAGCATAAATTATCTAAACAAAGCATAACCTATCTAATTGAATCACAACTGATTAGGAAAATTACGCAAACAATTTAAAACTCTGCAAAAGCAGTGATTGAGTGAATTATAATTAAATATTAGAGAAAATAAAATAATTACCAATTATTCATGCGTAAATAGCTTCCTCATTTCCTTGGTTGTGGGAGAATTAGCCGCTCATCATGTTGGAAACACGCTCAAAAATCATTATTATTGCTCAAAGGGTGTTTACAAATGATGAAAATGGAGAAATAATTCAAAACCGGGTTTGTAACAATTATATTTGTTACAAACCAGAGAACTACGACCCACAGTATGTGTCACTGATACTGTTGCTCTAAGACCCACGGCTCTGTGTCGCAAACGCTGACAAATAAGTCTGCCTCTGAGGTACGACCCACGGCTGTGAGTCGTTGTTACTGTTGGAAAACGACGACCTTGGATGGTCCGTTCTTCGTGTTCTTCATGTTCATCAGCAGCAGCAGCAGCAGAAACCGAGTTTGGGAAAACTCGAATTTCTCCTTCTCTGGCTCTCCTCAGCCCCCTAGACTCTCGACACCCCTTCTCTATGATCCCATCCACCTATTTATACTCCTTAGACTCATTTAATCACGCCATGATTCTCAATATTCTTCATTAAACTCGGGCAATAAAGAAAATATTTTGGGAATATTTTCTTCCCTGATTTAGCTTCTCACGCGTTTCTACAGCTGCAAAATCTTCTCATTTATCTTTTTCAAGGTCCAAAGTGTTGCTAGAGTCATCATACATGAGCATAACACGTTTAAATTCTCCAAAACTCATGTAATCCCGTGAACTGTCCCTCTCATGCACGTGCTGCCCTGATTTCTTCTCACGGATTTTTCAGCCAAATTTGATAGACCAAAACACTTGTAATAGCTTTGTATATGTCCCAGGAACAATCCCATAAACTTTCAGCCATTTAGTCTCCCTATAACACCTCCAAATCCTTGATTGAAATCTGACAGTGAATAAAAATATTTTCCCGCCAATATTCAGTTCAAACGAAGGGGATGAAGGTGCCCCTTAACCAGCTGCTTGGGTGCCAATAACAAATGGGTGTTGTGGACAAATTTGGGCTACATATAGTCCTGGGTGCTGAAGATGAATTTGGGCTACACATAACCATGGGTGCCCCTTATCCAAAACTGGGATCCGTATAGCAAATGTTCTTCGGAGGTGTCCCGAGCAACTTTTCGAGCCGAATTTTCCAACAATGTTTATTTTCAAAAAATACCTATAAACACACAAAGCACCATAATAAGTACGAAATCGAGTACTAACAATATGAAACATTGGGGACAAATTAGACACATAAATGCGTATATCAGCCAACAAGAAATATTAGATTTTCTGGATAGCTCGATGAATCCAATTACAATCTAGGATAAGAAAAAGAGAAAGAGAACCACACAGATTGCAAATAATCATAGTAAAAGAAACAAGTAAAATAATCATAAATTTTAGTCGCTAAACCTAAAAAGGTTTAAAGGAGAAAGGACCTCTCTAGTTTACAACTAGGATACAAAAATAGTGTCAGGGATTCAAAGATCCCAGTTGTTTGAGGTTCTCCTTATATAGACTTTCAAGATCAAGGTTGCTTTAGATTTAAGCTAAGGTAACTTTGGAATCAAGCAATCATTAATCACAATTTGATTAAAAACTTGACTTGAAATTAACATAACAGAATATACACTCTGGTAAGGACGAACCATAATCGAACAGTGTACAATGACTTGTTCATGAAAGGTTAGCCGAAACTAGCCAATCGAACGATAAGCTGAACCATTTTCATATAACACTTTAACACTTTAATCTTGAGTCACAAATGTGATCAAACATGTCTATATAGTGATTTAGAGAGTTGTTCAAATGCCGATTATCTCATTAAAATAATTATTATCTTCTCCAAAGTGCAATTGTATCACAACTTCGAAGTGATATGTTTTTCCCCGCTAGTCAATACTTACATCCGCTGCATAATAAGTGAAACCTATAGATATTGATTCACCCCCCCTTACATAATGATATGTAAACCATATGCATGTATGTATTGCGAAACTACTAATTAGTTCTCCCCTTTTTTGTCAATAAAAATTGGCAAAGGTACGAAAACTATGGGATCGTAATGAATTCAAACAAGATATTTCAAGACTTAAAGGAATACATATCAACTTTAAGTTAGATGATATCACAGAGTATAAAATACTTAGCGTCTCATCTAGGAGATTTAAGATACAATCATCCCCTTTACATTCCATATCCACTCTCCCTACAATGATATAGAAATTAAGCACAAGTTCAATAAAGAACTCTTCCCTATTTGATTTCATTCCCAGGAGAACAAAATGAGTGACCTTTCTTTAATAAAAAAATGATTTTTAATAAGATGACAACAATTTTTTACCTAGAACTCAAGCTTTATTGCCCAAAAGATATGAATTAATTCAGGGGCAATGATTTGAACTTTATTTAATGGACCAAAACAACACCAATAGACTTCCGAAGGTGTTGAAATGTTGTGGTGTCTATAGGCTTGGTGAGAATATCAATTCTACGCCTCGTGTTAAGGCATGGTGGGAAGTTGTTTCATCTTGGCCAGCTTCCCTAAGGGTTTCCCAGGGAATGACCTTGGGTAGAAAATGATCACTTATTTCCGTAAGATGTTTGTTACGCAACCCTCTCTACTATCTAGGGTGCATTTGTGGTGTATTATGTTGTTACAGCGGTCATGTCTAATAATGAAATAATATGTTCGTTACGCAGCCCTCTCCCCTTTGATTCCATAAGTCGTATCAGCAATTTTCAATTTTATTTGTAACAGTGAGTGTTACTATGATATCCGATATGGTGAATCTTGATTTTCTAAAAGAAGAAAAATCTAAATTGATATTTCTAAAGCTTGTGATAGGATCGAATGGACTTTCCTTGAGAAAATTCTTTCGGCTTTTGGTTTTAATGATAATTGGTGTAAGATAATTATGCAATGTGTTTCTTCAACTTCTTCCTCTGTTTTACTGAATGGAATAGTTTTTAAAGTGGAGAGGGGCCTTCGGCAAGGAGACTCTCTGTCACCTTATCTTTTTATTATATGTATGAAATTCCTATATAGACTCTTATATAAAGTTGATAAGGATAAAAATATTTTTGGAATTAAAGTCTCTAAATCAGCCCCTTTTATTCTCATATGTTCTTTGCCGGTGATTGTTTCCTGTTTTCAAAAGCTGGAATAATGAAACAAGGAATATGATGGATATTCTTAAGTTATTTGGTGATGTTTCTGGTCATGCTATAAATCTTCAGATATTTGGAATCTACCTATCCCCTAAAATCTGTCACAAACATTGCAAAAGGCGATGACTAAATGCAACCCACACTAAAACTAAATACAACCTTTTGAAAATATCTTAAACCCTCAAATATGACTCTACATGTAACTCTATTAGCAGTCGTGTTAGCACTCACCAGAATCATAATATTGATAATTATCATTAACATCATCCTACTAATCATACTTAATACTTCACCAATATTATCTCCATATAATCCAATTTTTGTTTTAAAATCATGAAAAATGTTTAACCATTCAACTTTTGAAGGAAACTGATAATAATGGCGAAGATTTTGGAATTCCATTGGAATACGAAAGTATTTTATTAGATAATCGATACATCAGGTGGGCATAACGACTACTTACTGATAATTATGTATGAGCATCTCTGGTTTTAGTACCCACTAGCTATATGATGATCATCATCAACATGTCATGGAACTCACTCTTAATTTTTTTACTCCTATTACACCAGATCTGTTCATGGTAACCATCATAAAATGAATAAAATAGTCATCGTCACTGACTGAATCCATATGAAGATGAGAGTTTAAAATTGGTCTGTGTTTGGGAGACGATGGGGAAGATAACAAATGTGAGTTTTGTACACCCACATCAATAAGGTTCATCAAATTTTTAAAGGGTTGTAAATAACTAAGTCGTGGGTTGCATTTAGTCATTACCTTGCAAAATCATTAGTAGAATCTTAAAAGTAAGGCATATATTCAAAAATGATAAATATTTAGGCACCCCTCTTTTCTTTGATAGAAATAAAACTAATAGCTTTGAACCTCTTCTCAATAAATGTTATGCTGCTTTTGAGGGATGGAAAGCTAAACTTCTTTCTCAAGCCGGAAGAATTGTGCTTATTAAATATGTTCTTAGTACTTACCCTAGCTATCAAATGCAATGCTTTGCCTTTCCTAAGACCATTCTGGACAATGTTGAGAAAATGCAGAAAGATCTTTGGTGGAATAAGAAAGAGGATATAGAGGAATCTACACTAAATCTTGGGTTAGTATATGCACTAGTCTTGAATCTGGTGGCCTTGGAATTAGAAACCCTCATAAACAAAATATTTATATGATTACCATACTTTCTTGGAGAATTTTAAACAACCAAAATTTGTTTTAGGTTCAAATTTTACAACATAAATACTTTTTTAAAACCAACCCTCTAACACACTCTGGGAATTACAATAAATCTTGGATTCGAAGTAGTATTAAGAAAGGTCTAGATATCATTGGGTCCAATTATGAATGGCAGGTTAATTGTGGTTCTAATGTTAACATATGGTCTGATTATTGGCTGCCTAACCAAACTTCTACTTTTTGCATTGATATAATTTGTCTACTACTAGTGTGAATCAATTAACTGATGGAAATGGGAACTGGAATAGTGCTATTGTTGAAAGATATACCCACCCCTCTATGCATAATAGAATTAAATCTATTACTCTAAATTTTGATATGCTAAATAGAATTCGTTGGAAGTCTACTATTTCAGGGGAATGTACTACTAAATCTGTGTATCATTTCCTCTCTAACAATGAGACATGCAATAATGAAAAAGCCTTTTGGAAATCACTTTGGAAAATAGATTGGATTCCTAGAACTAAACTCTTCTGCTGGAAAATGGTTTCTAGAATTTTACCTTTAGGGGATAAAATGTTTTAATATAACAAACATGCTTATCGTTGTTGTAGTCTTTGCTCTGATAGTCAAATTGAAGATGAAAATCATTTATTTCTGGAATGAAAATTTGCTAAAAATGTCTGGTTTGCCATCTCTTTTATGAATATCACCACCTTAAACCTAAATCATAATATCAAAGACTGGTTTCAAAAATGCATGAACGGTAGTATCTTGAAAAGAGATATCGCTAAAATATCTTTCACTCCTTGGTCCCTATGGAACCATAGGAATGATGTTATTTTTAACCATATTAAACCTGATCATGTTTCTTTAATTTCTAAAATACACAAAGATTTTATGAGCATTCCACATGATAAACCAGTTTAGGTAGCCAAGAATCCTCAGAACTCTCTGAACCTGGTGAATACAGACAAGTTTGAATGGATAGTAAAATTTGATGCTTCTTTTAAGATTGATGATTACTCAATGGGATATGCTATTTCAATAAACAATATTTCAAGATGCTATAGTGAGCACAGATTAGGCTCAGGATGGGCAGCAAGCTCCTTAGACGCTGAAGCAAAGGCATTTGTACATGCGCTCATATGGATTAAAGATCCGAAGATTAACTCATGCATATTCTTAAACGACTGCAAAAACCTTGTTGCTGCAATCAATAGAGATAATCAATTTCAACCTCAATTGAGAGATCAAAACAGCATCATGAAATGCGTTAATCTGTTTAACTTGTTTAATAATGTATGTTTTCAAGTTAGGAATAATAAATTTCTGCTTTCCTTAGATAAATTAGCTAAAGAAGCAAGATCTCTCAGATGTCTTAATTTCTCAACTAAATCTCTTACGTGTGATGTTAAGGCTCTTTTTTTTGGATAAACTAAGAAGGAACAATGTTCCTATCTTAAACTCTGTAATCTTTGCTTGTCTTTAATATATCGGCGTTTATTTATAGAAAAAAAGAAAAGAAAATTGAAACAATTTGGTTTCCCAATATTAAGTTGTGGTATGATTAGTCAATATTTATTACCGTCACAAAAGATGTTCGGTTATATCAGCATATATCTCCAAAAGATATGGCTATTATAGTCGGAATCGTTCTTTTCCGCCGATTAGTCACCGAGTAATCGCTGCTCGTTGTATGATCCATGCGATTTTGGGTTCAAGACGATTTCCAATTTTCGATTAAGGTGGCTCACTCTACCGATTTGGGCTCATTTTTGAAAAAAGAAACTAGTTGGCAATATTTCTGAGTTGGCCTTGCATGCACCAAAATCGGAAAATAAAAAATAATCGTAACCCCGCAGATGGGAGTTATCAAATGTAAAAATCTCTAAAAACATCATAAATAGGTTCAATATAACAATATTACACACTTAATTACATGATAGTGAAAATTTTAATTTTAATCAAGTACATGAGTAGAAATATACAAGTCTTTAATAAAAAAGTTTCGAGTCTTCGACCAAGTTTTGACGATTTCCAAGTCCGAGCTCATTGCTCCTCGCTTCCCAACCAAGTAGGACTCAGGAGCGATTTCGACTACTTTGGATATAGCTTGGTGTAAATGAAGTTGAGATTTTACTTTATTTTTTTGTATTTTAGTTGAGAATTTGTCACCACACCGCTACTTTGGCTACTTTAGTCTTTTGAAAGCTTCCTTATTTCTTTATCTTAGTTTCTATCACTTTCTTAGTATATGTTTTTTTGTCCCAAGATTCATACATTTATATTCATAAATTTTTCTCTCTAGAAAAACCCAACGAAACCCTAGCGTCATTTGAGCATTCTCCTGCTCAGATCATCTCAAACAATCTTCAGCCTTTGCTGCTTATTCTTTGCTTTCTTAGATTTAAGTTTTTTGTTTGTTTTTTTCATTTGAATCTGTCTGTTTTACTTCAAAATATTGTTAGTCATTCCTCCCTTTCTCTTTTCTAGATTTAGATTGGTTCTTGGTTGGGTTTCTTTGTCTTTATCTTAGTTTTTGTGGTTCTGAATCAAGGGGAAGATGGTTTTTCTCTGTTTGCAAAGGAGATCAGGTGGTTCTCAATGTTTCAACTATACAACTTATTTTTATTTATTAATAGAATCAGCTATTTCGGTTTCAGTTACTTCTTCTTAAACATATATTACAGCAGGATCAGCAACAAAAAACTCACTTGTTTCAAAATTAGCAGCAGAAATTACAAGAACTCTAACTACATCGCAACAATCACCAAAGCAACTATAATATTTACGGAAATAACAATAACAATCACAGATTCAACTCTTCTATCAATAAACATATTATTTCAAATTTAAAAATATATTGTTTTACCTTTAAAAAAAGATCGACATCAAAATCTATGGTAACGGACACTGAGACAAAATTTTCTAAGAACAAAGAAACTTAATAAAAACTCCCTGATCAGTGCTACACGTTTTAATAGAATTTCATGCAACATGAGCATAAATAAGAAAACAATTTCTCTCGGAATAATCATTTTCATATCATAGCTTTCCTTAATTTTCTTTTCAAAATGGCTGGTGACCTCACTGATCTCATTGGGGAAATAAGATCCACCAGTCTAAGTGGAGAAGAAGAAGTGATGAGAGTAATCAGATATCCAAAAATCGATCTTAGCAAAAATATTCAGACGTGTGAAAAAAGTTTGATTTGGAAAGTGCAAAGTGAATCATCTTTTCCCTTTGGGAAAGTTGAGCAAGAATCTACAATGGAATGAGTTCGTGGTCATCTCCATGTCAAGCAAAAAGTTACAAATGTCTTTACTTTCACCTGCTATGATTGGGATGAATACAACAATAATCTAGTGGGCACCCCTTGGAATATTGATGGCCGTCTCATTATCTTAAAGAAGCTTCCTCCAGAATTCCTTTATGAAGAAGTTACTTACCAAATAACAAGCATCACTGGAAAACTTCTCAAGATGGACTTTAAAGATGGAAATCCTACTGACTCAAACAATCAACCAAGAAAGATTTATCCATCATGTCTTATTGCAAATCATGTTGAAGGGGACTGTGAAGAAAATGCAGGGTATGTTCAAACTATTGTTGGATACATATTCAAGTTTGGGGAGGATTTTTGTGAAATCATTGATCCAAGAATAATAATCCAACTTTTGATTTGGGAGAAACCATCGACATTTCTTCAAAGAAGGATAACAAAATAACAAATAGCCCAAATAGACCATTTGTCGTTCCTGAGTATGGTTATAAGATTTCAACATTGTGCAGAAAAGGTTCATTTGATGGTGTTGAGATCTCTAATGCTAGGAAAACAAAAGGAACCATAAATGATATTTCTTCTCAAGCAAGATATTCAAATAAAGTTGAGCAACATGATGATACTTACTAGAATGTTCTGATGGGTAACCAAGGGGATTGGAACAACTATGTATCTCAATAGGACAGGAAGTTTGGACGCAGACAATATGACCATGTATACTCAAATTTTATTACTTTTAAATTTACTAAAAGTCTTTACTATTTTGTTCAATTTTTTTTTATCTCAATCACTATTTACCTGACGCTCTCTCTTTACATTCAGAAAGTAAAAAGATTAACATCCATAATTCTAAGTTCATTTACATCTATAGGTGCTCTAGAAGTAAAAATAAATTAATGAGTTTTAACATGAATTTTTTCCCTTGAAATGTTAAAGCATAGGAAATAGCACAACTAGGAATCATTTGAGGGACTGTATAAAAAAGGTTAACCACGATATCATATTTCTCTCTGAAATAATGAGTAAAAAAGATAAAACTCATAAATACTTATACTATATAACATTGGATTCCTAATATATCTTTCAATACTTTTTGAGGAAAGCTGGTATTCCGACACTTATGTGGAAAAACAATGTTGGGGTAAAATTCAGAGATATAGGTGATACTATGCTCAATATGAAAGTATGTTCTAGAGACCCGAATAAAAAATAGTTCCTCACCCGCATGTATTAATCAAATCACCAAAATATAATGGAACAACAACGGAGCTACATCAAAAGCTTGGGGAAGTATCTTAACATTCCTTGGGTCATTGTAGGATATCTTAATTTAATTCTCAAGCCATCTAACAAGAAAAACTTCTCCATTTATAATTCACCATGCTATGATTTTGTTATATGGTTTCAGAAGCTTCGGGATCATATTGGTCACGTGTATTTCAAAATAATCTTCTTTCTTTTGGTTCAGATCATGCCCTATCCTCCTCATCACCAACAAATATTCCCAACCTACTCACAAATTCTATGAAGTCTGCTTATCTGACCCATTTTGCAAGGAACAGTTCAAAGTAGCTAGAATTTCATTACAACAACAAGACTATAAAAGATTTAAAGGAATAGAACCATAATGTGTTTAGTCATGTAAATACTGAGATTAAATAGCTCAACATCTACTTATGTAGGAAAATATTTCTGACAAGTAAGATATGACTAGAGTCAAAGAACTATAAGAAAACCTCAAACAAATATATCAAATGAAGAATCATATGGTATTTCAGCATTCCATAGACAACATTTTAAACAATCAAGACAAAAACACAAAGATTTTTCGTCAAAGGGAAAATTATAGAAGAAGAAGAAATAATAATGATTCTCTGCAAGATAAACAAGGAAGATGGACCCATAACAGGGAAGAGATAAAAACTCCTCACTGACCATTTTATTACAATAACTACTTCTGGAAATCTTGTTATCAATGAATATTTTCTCAACGTAATCAATCCTAAAGTTATTCTAGAAGATAACAACATATTGACTGTCATTCCTTCTCCTAGAGAAATAAAGATATACTGTTGAGAAAATACATGGATATTGTACGAGATGAAGTCATAAATTTGGTCAAAAACTTCTTTCTTTACTTTTGATTTCCTGATCAAATTAATGAAACTTATCAAGTCTTGGTTCCAAAGAAAGAATATGTTATCAAGCTGAAGGATCTTAGACCAAACAACTTGTGCAACATCTGCTACAAAATCATCATAAACTCTTATTCGCAAGACGAAAGATCACACGTCCCAAGCTTATATCTCCATGGCAGACAACTTTGAACTAGACAGAAATATACATGATAATATCATTTTGGATCATGAGATGGTGCACGTACATTGAAGAATTTATCATGGTATCATTGATGATGAATTCTCATCGATTGATTTTTTTCTTTTCCTAGATTTTCGTGTATCTCATACATGATCGACGATATTATGGGGTACAATTTATGAGTTTGCATTAGTATCTAGAAGTTCAATTACATTCTGTTATGAAGTCTCTCGTGATGCCATTTTTTGTTTATCTGCAAGTATGGAGTTGCGGAATTTATTTATATGACATCTTGAGTTATTATTGGAGTTGTAGAAGACACAATTAAACAACTATCGTTGTGGTGCATATCCTAGCGAAGGATAAATTACTCAATATTTGATAGCTTAAAAATACATTCACTTACAAGTTATAAGTACAGTTTATAACTTCATATACACTATTGACTAAATATCGTGGCTTCGCTTTTTTCTTCGTGTGATGAACATTATATACATTAACATGTCCCTAATCTCTGATGTAATAGCCATAGATGCAGGGAGCATATAGTGAAACGTCATAGTCTTTCGAAATAAAGAAAACCAATTGATTACAAATATTTTTACCTTTTAACTCCTTCATAGCTTTATGAATTCCAACAAACAAAATCTAACCACACTAATTCTCAGCTTTTCTTGTTATACTCACACCCTAATAATTCTAATACATAAAAAAATATCATAAATATACCGTCTCCAAATC
This sequence comes from Papaver somniferum, assembly GCF_003573695.1. Lineage (NCBI taxonomy): Eukaryota > Viridiplantae > Streptophyta > Magnoliopsida > Ranunculales > Papaveraceae > Papaver > Papaver somniferum. The sequence goes on from NC_039358.1 coordinate 40,652,687, forward strand.
AAATAATCACAAAATTAATTCAAGCCCGCAATTACCACTCAATCAAACTCCAGTCAAAAAAAAAATCAAGTCATTAGGTCGCCATGTAGAAACACCAGTAATGGTGACCAATTGAAAATAACTAAAAATATTGAAAATGGTTAGTGTCTTTATGAAAAGTGGGTTTCCATCAATCACTGGGTATTTTCGTTGAACATTGCACAGGCATGTTGAAACAAATCCCCATTAATAACCCCATTTAATGAAATTAGCATCTACAGTTTTAGAGCCTAAAGGTTTTCCTATTATCAAAGATTCAATTATGGGTGATTCATAACCAACATCAGCATAAATTTTGGAAACCTTAAATAAAGGAATTTTAGGTTTTGAAGTAAGGGTCTAAATTTTTAGAGGATTTTTTTTTTATGATATTTGTCACACCAATTTAGTTCGATATATCAAAAATATAAAAACGACATGAATAAAATCCTAGTTAAAAATTATAAGAACGACAATGACACATTCGAAGAGAGGAAGAAAAAAACGATGTCGTCTAACAATTTTGCCTCTTACTCTCTTTTGCTCTCCCTCTAGTATCCACTACGAGTTTGGAAGTGAGAACGATAAGAATGAATGAATATAAAGAAAACATTTCAAAACGACGACAATCGAAGAGTTATTTTTTGTAAGGACAAATCCCAACCGATATTTTTCTAGACAAAGTTAGGCAGGCCTCGTTTTGTAGTCTAGATATATGCTTTTTTGTTGAAAATAACGGCAGAATCTGCTGATCTGCAAATTCAATCTCAGGATGAGTTGCTCGTCCGATGAAACAAAGTTTGTATTGCATAAGTTACATATAGCATAAGCTTTGACAGTGTCAAAACTTATTGAAGGAATTTAAAACATAGGTGCTTGATCATTCCAAGAAACTATAGTAGCAAAATCTCTTCCCTTCTTTGCCAGTAAGTCTGCCACCTTGTTTATCTGTTTGTTGGAAACCCAAAAAAGAAACTAGTTGTGTTGATAGAGTTTTCACTTCTTATAATATGGCTATGGACTTGCATTGGATAGATGATTCTCTGCCTTGTAGATACTGAATAGTAGTCGTATTGTCTCCATCGATTACCAGAATTTGTATATTGTGTTGGCCCATTTTGTTGCCTGTAGCAAAGCTACAACTTCTTCTTTTTCAGCCGAGGATGTCCTAAATCTTTCCATTTCTGATGCTTTGAAAGTACCTGTCCAATTGCAAAGAATCATTCCAAAACCAACATCAGTAATTGCAGATAACCAGAGGCATCACGATTCGGTTTATATGTGTTTATAACTAGGAAACCCCAATGAGGATTGGATTTTATAGTTCTGGAGTTAGTTTCATTCATTCTATTCAGATACCCTAAATGCTAATAAATGTAATGCGTTGAGATATCTAATGCTAATTTTTAGGGGTTCTAGATTTATTTGCAAATATTCTAAGACACCATTACTTCCAAATCAGCCAGCACTTTGTAGCCGCAAGTGCCACCGTCCATTCATTCATTCTAATAAGACACCTAATACCTTCTAAATCTATGTTTAGTGTGAATCTATGTTTAGATTTATGTTTTAAGTTGAGAAATTACCATGAAAAGGTAGCCTGCCACCTATCAAGCCTCTTTCAGCCTTGGTCTGAGTCATCTGACTCAGGGAGGCGAATATATATTGGATCTTCTGGGCGTCTGGTAGTCTGGATATCTTGCTGCATCGAATAAAATTCTAGGGTTTTGTTTTTCAGAATCATCTTACTTCTTCGATCGAATTTAAGGTTTTCGTGTACTGCTCAATCTACTCCCAGATCTACACAATTTAGTGGCGAACAAAGAACAAAAACTGATTCCAACGCGACATGAAGAAACTGTGACACATAACAAAGTGACGATAATGAAGAACAACAAGTAGAAAATTGGCAATGGTAATTCATTAGAAGGACTCAGTAATTCTCTTCCCCATCTTTCCCATGATATTATTATTTATGGTATTTTAACAAGAGTACTTATTGATAGTTTAATGAGATTCAGATGTATATGCAAATCATGGTCTAAATTAATCATTAGCGATTCTGGATTTATCAATTTATGTCGAACTTATAGTAACCGTGGATTGATCTGGATTTCTGAAAACTATGCTGAGAATGATGATGATCTTGATAGAGAAGCTGGTCTTGTCAAATCTAATGTTATTGTTTTTTATGATACTGATAAGAAAGAGAAGAAGGTTTTCCAATTTAGGCCACAATCTGGTTTGGTAAACAAGAGCCTTACTATTCGAGATTCTCTAAATGGTGTGATACTTTTATCTTGCCGTGAAGATGAACATGAAATTGAAACACATCATGTTTATAATCCAATTACTGGTTGTTCAATTAAACTTCATAATAATACTGCTTCTCATAGGAATATTTATAATGTGCAGTTCGCTTATGATTCAATCATGGGAAAGTTCAAGGTTATTTGTCTTTGTTTTAGTGATCGTAAACAAAAGGACAATTATTCTTTCAAGATCGTTACTCTAGGCATCTAAAGTGAAACATGGAGAGATTTGGTTGTTCCGAAATCGTATCCTCGTTTACTTGATGACTATTTACCGATGTTTTCAATCTGGACTAAGTCCCAGGGTTTTTCTGCATTTGTGGTTTCCTTGTTAACAAAACTTCTGGTGTCTATGTTATTTCTTTTCCGCATTTTATTTTGTTATATAATTGAAGTATCACAGGTTGTGCATTGAATCGATCAATTGGGAAATCCAACCTTTGTTTTTTGATTGAAATTGATTGATCATTGAATATTGGTCTTTGGTACCGTTCAAGTGATTTCTCTTGTATTCAATTAGACTCGCAGATTTCTATTTGCTTGAGTAAGTAATTGAATCGAGAAAGAGAGATATAACTCTTTGATATACTTTCATTAAGATTGAGTCTGACTGTCTAGTTGATTCTCTTGAAAGTATATTGGAGTTTGTCCATACAGATTGCTAAGCGAAATATTGGGAGTGGTTGTTGTACCCCCGCTTTTTCAGTAGAAGACACAATCAAACAACTATCGTTGTTGTACATATCCTAGTGAAGGGTAAATCACTCAATATTTGACATCTTAAAAATGCATTCATTTACAAATTATAAGTAAAGTTTATAACTTTATATACACTATTAACTAAATATTGTGGCTTCGCTTTTTTCTTTGTGTGATGAACATTATGTACATTAACATGTCCCTAATCTCTGATGTTATAACGATAGCTACAAGGAGCATATAGTGAAAGATCATAATCTTTCGAAATCAAGAAAACCAATTGATTACAAATATTTTTACCTTTTAACTCCTTCAGAGCTTTAGGAATTCCAACAAACAAAATCTAACCACACCTATTCTCAACTTTTCTTGTTATACTTACACCCCAATAATTCTAACACATAAAAATATCATAAATATATCGTCTCCAAATCAAAAAATCACAAAGTTAATTCAAGCCCGCAATTACTACTCAATCAAACTCCACACAAACAAAAAATCAGTCATTGGGTCTCCATGTAGAAAGACCAGTGATGGTGACTAATTGAAAATAACTAACAGAATTGAAAATTGTTCGTATCTTTATGAAAGGTGGGTTTCCATGGGTATTTTCATTGAACATTGCGCAGGCTTGTTGAGACAAATCCCCATTAATAACCCCATTTAATGAAATTAGCATCAACAGTTTTAGAGCCTAAAAGTTTTCCTACTATCAAAGCTTCAATTATGAGTGATTCATAACCAACATCAGCAAGAATTTTGGAAACCTTAAATCAAGGATTTTTAGGTTTTGAAGTAAGGGTTTTATATTGTTAGAGGAAAACGAATTTATGATACTTGTCACGCCAATTTAGTTCGATATATCAAAAATATAGAAACGATATAAATAAAATCCTAGTTTTTAAAAAAAAGAACGATATTGACATATTCGAAGAAAGGAAAAAAAAAAAGACGTCGTCCAACAATTTTGCCTCTAACTCTCTTTTGCTCTCCCTCTAGTATCCGCTATGAGTTTGGAAGTGGGAACTACAAGAACAACCAAATTGAAATAAAACATTTCAAAACAACGACAATCGAAGGGTTATTTTTTGTGAGGACAAATCCCAACCGATATTTGTCTAGACAAAGTTAGTCAGGCCTCGTTTTGTAGTCTAGATATATGTTTTTTTGTTGAAAATAACAGCAGAATCTGCTGTTCTGCAAATTAAATTTCAGGATGAGTTGCTCGTTCGATGAAACAAAGTTTGTATTACATAAGTTACATATAACATAAGATTTAACAGTGTCAAAAATTATTTAAGGAATCTAAAACATAGGTGCTTGATCATTCCAAGAAACTGTAGTAGCAGAATCTCTTCCCTTCTTTGCCAGTAAGTCCGCCACCTTGTTTGCCTTTTTATCCGCGTGTTGGAAACCCAAAAAAGAAACTAGTTGTGTTACTAGAGTTTTCACTTCTTATAATATGGCTATGCACTGCCATTGGATAGATGATTCTCTTCCTTGTAGATACTAAATAGTAGTCGTATTGTCCTTTGATTACCAAAATTTGTATATTGTGTTGGCCCATTTTGTTGCCTGTAGCAAAGCTACAACTTCTGCTTTTTCAGCCGAGGATGTCTTAAAACTTCCCATTTCTGATGCTTTGAAAGTACCTGTCCAATTGCAAAGAATCATTCCAAAACTAGCATCACTAATTGCAGATAACCAAGAGGATTGGATTTTATAGTTCTGTAGTTAGTTTCATTAATTCTATTTAGATACCCTGAATGCCAATAAATGTAATGTCTTGAAATATCTAATATTAACCGTTTAGGGATACTAGATTTGTTTTCAAATATTCTAAGACACCATTACTTCCAAATCAACCAACACTTGGTAGCTGCAAGTGCCACCGTCCATTCATTCATTCTAAGACACCTAACACCTTCTAAATCTATGTTTAGTCTAAATCTATGTTTAGATTTATGTTTTAAGTTGAGAAATTACATGAAAGGGTAGCCTTCCACCTATCAAGCCTCTTTCAGCCTTGGTCTGAGTCGTCTGACTCAGGGAGGCGGATATATATCGGATCTTCTGGGCGTCTCGCAGTCTGAATATCTTGCGGAATAAAATAAAATTCTAGGGTTTTGTCTTTCAGAATCCTCTTACTTCTTCGATCGAATTTAAGGTTTTCGTGTACTTCTCAATCTACGCCCAGAGCTACACAATTAATGGCGAACAAAGAACAAAAACTGATTCCAACTCGACATGAAGAAACTGTGACACAGAACAAAGTGACTATGATGAAGAACAACAAGCAGAAAATTGGCAATGGTAATTCATCAGAAGGACTCAGTAATTCTCTTCCTCATCTTTCTCATGGTATTATTATTTAGGTATTTTAACAAGAGTACCTATTGATAGTTTAATGAGATTCATATGTGTATGCAAATCATGGTCTAAATTAATCATTATCGATTCTGGATTTATCAATTTATGTCGAACTTATAGTAACCGTGGATTGATCTGGATTTCTGAAAACTATGCTGAGAATGATGATGATCTTGATAGAGAAGCTGTTCTTGTCAAATCTAATGTTATTGTTTTTTATGATACTGATAAGAAAGAGAAGAAGGTTTTCTAATTTAGGCCAGAATCTGGTTTGGTAAACAAGAGCCTTACTATTCGAGATTCTCTAAATGGTGTGATACTTTTATCTTGCCGTGAAGATGGACATGAAATTGAAACACATCATGTTTATAATCCAATAACTAGTTGTTCAATTAAACTTCCTAATAATACTGCTCCTCATAGGAATATTTATAATGTGCAATTAGCTTATGATTCAATCATGGGAAAGTTCAAGGTTCTTTGTCTTAGTTTTAGTGATCGTAAACAAAAGGAAAACTATTATTTCAAGATCGTTACTCTAGGCGTCGAAAGTGAAACATGGAGAGATTTGGTTGTTCCGAAATCGTGTCCTCGTTTACATGATGACTATTTACCGATGTTTTCTAGTGGGTTGTTGTATTGGTTGACTCATCAAAGGAATGAGATTAATTTAAGCGATAATCAGAGAAACATACTTGCTTTTGATGTTAGTAGAGAAACATTTTACACAATAATGTATCCAAAGGGAGCTTTGAATGATTGTAAACTACTTGAGATGGATGGATCACTCTGCTTCCTTGATTATGTTTCCATGGGGAAGTTGAGGTTATGGGTTTTGAAGGAGGGCAAGGAGAAGAATAATCAACATCGAGAATACGAATGGATAGAGAAATACAATGTTGATAATATGCCTAGTTTAAGTGGTCTGGAGCCACCATGCATCGGTGAGTCTGATAATTGTTATGCAATCGTTACAAATCCCACAGTTAAGATCATATTTTGGACTTAATATAGAAGTGAAGAGGCACATGTTTCCAGTTATGATCTTCAGTTAAGAAGGTTGGATTCCATCTTTGAAATGAAAACGATATCCTACCAGTGGCATCTGAACTGCCTCACCAACTTCTAGTCAAACTTGCTGGTATGTATCAAGATGTCTTGTTTTTTGAAAAGTTCTTATGCACATCACTTAAGGTTTCCCTTCTTTTTTCCTTGTTTAGTTAATTCACATCCAAAAAGCAGATAATGAATATCATGATTATTTTGGTTCGATTTCAAACAGGTTTGCTTGTTATAAGCTGAAAAAGTAAATATCTGAAACTGTTATTAGGATATTCACATATTAGACACCTTTAAATTGTAATGACACTGTGAACTAAACTAGAAGAAGAATGAATACCTAGGCATACTTGTTCAGGTACCAGCCAAGCTAAGGCGAGTGAATTAAATTTTCCCAAAGTATGTCATTTTCAATGTCAAAATGCACTTACAAAACATCATAGGGTCACATTCTGCTCGGAATGCATGTTTTTCTCGTGCTAATAAATGACACGCCTTTTTAGTTAGAGTGTTCTTTGGTAGACACTGATTTACGAGACCAGACAAGAACGGAGTCCAATGGTCATACAAATACTGAAAAATCAGACTAACCAACGACCTCAAGAAGTGTTTATGCGCTCTAGAGTTTTGCCTTAGGAAATTAAGGATTATCTTGTTTAATATTTCAACCTTCAATCTTTTGGGCCACATTGTAGCTTTTGAATAAATTACGATTTGTTTTCACTTGTACTCCATGTGGATTAGAAACCATGCAGAGAACATGAGAATGCCCCCATAGTTATGTAGAATTACATATTTCTGTAGTATATTCATCAACCAAGAAGTAAATTTATGAGCGATCTCTCCCTCAATGTTGCAGCAAACACTTGCTCATCCAGTATGTTTTCTACATTTATTCTGCACACAGTATGTTTTCTCCATTTATTCTACCTGCGTTTTCATAATGATGTGTGCTAAAAAGTTCTTGTCCATGCTCCTTTTAAGTTTGGAAATCTAAAGATTCCCATTGTAATACTAATGATTAACTTTGCAGGTTGGTTGAGAGGGACTTAGACAGCTAAGTGATAGAAACATGCTCTGTGCAGGCATAACTGTGAGGCTTGCAACAGAATCAAGAAATGGCCGTTAGGAGGGTACTACATTTTCTCTTGAGTTAGACTTGGATCTATGATTGTGTAAAAAGATCTTATGATAAAATAGGAGGCATATCTACTAGCAAATGAATGTTTCAGTAAGGAATCCAAGTGAAACTTGATAGAATGATTTTTCTTTTGCTCTGTCAGAAAGAGTTGCAATGCTTTATGTGTTTTTTTTTAAGATTCTTTTTTAATAATTAAATAAGCTTGTTGGGCTTCCAAAGAGTTGCAATGCTTTATATGTCTTTCGTACCCCCTACGGCTACATGTACATTTTGATGTAGACAAAGACGATCGAGGCTAGGGCTGCACAAAACCGAACCATAACCATAACCGGAACCGAAATTTTTTAACCGAACCGAACCATAACCATATTCCTGTGGTTCATTAATGGTTGTCAGTTTCAGATAACCGACAACATCGGTTTCGGTTTAGGTTTTGAGATAAAACCGAACCAATAACCAATTGGTTAACCGATTAATAATGACCATAGGATTAAATGATTTTAGGCCGTGTATGGGGATATTTAACCCTAGTAACTTACATCACTCGAATCGACTGAGTCTTCTCTTCTTTCGTAGTCGTAGATATCAGAAAGCTCTTTTCGACTCGACTGCTTATGATTTGGAGAGGAAATTGGTCAGGAAGCTCTTTCTCGTGATTCTTCTGGTGCTGTTCAATCCAACTTCTCTTTGATTACTCCTACTTCTGGTGTCTTCCAGGTTTGATTTCTTTTTGAAACTTTGTAGATCTGGGTTTTGTTTCAGATTCATTTAAATTTTTTTTACTAGAAATGGAGATTTGGGGGTTTTGAATATGCTATTGAAATTACTGATTAAGTTTTTTTTTTTAATTTTTTGTTTTGTTTGATTTTTGTACCTTTATTCTTGATTTACAGGGATCTCTGCAAGTAGTTTGGTTGTGATTGTTGTCATGTTTATGTACAGATTTTGTGGGAATTTGGGGTTTTATTTGAACTGATTTTGATAAAGGTATTGCGATTGTGTATTTGTGTGTATCATTTGAAATGATTTTGATATTATGATTTTAATTATGATATTAGGGTTTGTAAAATTGAAAAAAATTGGGGATTTCAAATTAAGGTCATTTAGGTTGATTTACACAGTGGGTTTTGCTTAATTTTTAATAAATTTTACAAGTTAATTCAGATTAAATGTATGGTTTATCACATTGCAGACTTGCCTTTTGAAAATGCGAGGATCCAGTTCAACACCTACTGCCTCTGTTTCTTCTAATAAGCGTCCCTCGACCTCCACCTAATGCAAGTTCAGATGGAGGTGCAAATTCAGCTGGAGGTGCAAATGCTGCTAAAGATGCTAGTGTTGCTGGAGATGCTAGTGCAGATGGAGATGCAACTGAAGCTGGCATAACAGGGACAGAAACACATAGCAATAAGCGTAAAACCCCTGAAGATGCAACTGAAGATGACACAGAAGTGACAGAACCAAAGGGAAAGAAACGTTCTGATGTGTGGAACCACTTTGATATGGACCCCAAGCCTTCGAAATATGAAAAATGTCGCCACTGTAAGACAAAGATTGCAGCTCAGGGTACCAAGTATGGGACAGGTGGTATGAATAATCATTTGAAGATATGTAAAAAGAAGCCCAAGGAGGAAAAAGGACAGCAAACTCTTGATTTTCAACCGGCTAGGCTAGGAGAAGAAGGAAAATTGGTTGCGGCAACTTTTAATCAAGATGCATGTACAAAGGCAGTGATTTTATTTGTGATTTTAGATGAGGAACCGTTTAGAGTGGTTGAAGGAGAAGGGTTCAAGGAACTTTGTAGGGTACTTGAATCCAGATTCAAGATCCCTTCTCGTATGACCATTTCGCGGGGTGTATTAAATTTGTACGAAGCTGAAAAGGAGAAGATGAAGAACTACTTCAAGGAAAACAATGTGAGATTTTGTCTCACCACTGACACATGGACCTCAAATGCCCAAAATAAAAGCTACATGGTTATAACTGCGCATTTTATTGATAAAGATTGGAAGCTGCACAAACTGGTAATCAACTTTTTCCAAATTTTAGGTCATTCAGGTGAGGTAATTGGGAAGATGTTAGAGGAATGTTTGTTAGATTGGGAACTTCCTGGGGTTTTTACTATTACGCTTGAAAATGTTAGTGCTAATGATTTAGCTATTGATTATCTAAGGGAGGATGGTCATTTAAAGGATCAAGTGATTAGTTCAAATGGTGTACTGAATACTAAGTTTATGCAAGTTAGATGTGCTGCTCATGTGCTTGCACTTGTTGTGAATGCTGGCTTGGGAGAGTATCACATGGCTATTAAGAGAGAAAGGGCAGTGGTGAAGCATGTGATGAGTTCTCCTGCTAGGTTGAGTAAGTTTATGGATTGTGCTAAACAAGAAAAGATAGATTGCAGAAAAGGTTTAGTTTTAGATGTGGATACAAGATGGAATTCCACTTACATGATGTTGGAAGATGCTTGTAGATATCAGAAAGCTTTTGAAAGGCTAGCACGGGAAGATAAGTCTTTCAAAAATAAGTTTTGTTTCAACGAAAGATCCATCCCTCCTGTATTTTCTAATTCTACCGGTGCTAGTGATGATGTTGACATGGAAGAATCTTGTACTATTGCTCATAACAAAGGCAAGAAGAAGGCCCCTCCTCCGCATCCTATACATGCTCCATATATGGAAGATTGGGCCAATGCAAGATCATTTGGAAAAATTTTAAAGGTATTCTATGATTTGACTGTCAAGTTTTCTTATTGTACTCGTGTTACTTCACATGATTTCTTGTTTAACGTAAGTGTCATTCATAGAACAATGAACACATGGGTAAAAAGTTCAGATCCATTTCTCTCTGGTATGGGCACTAAAATGCTAGACAAGTTTAATAAGTATTGGGGAGAATATGAGAAAATGAACACTCTCATGTTCATTGTTGTTTTGCTTGATCCACGTGAGAAAATGAAAGGTTTAAATTTTATTCTTGATACTTTAGATATCACGGGTCCATCATTACGTAAACACTTATCGACTTATGTGAAAACTGATTTTCAAGAACTTTTCGAAGAGTACAAGTGTCTCTATGCAAATGATGAAAACATGTCTAGTGCCACAAGTGATTGTAATAATTTTACTCAATCTTCTGGGGTTACTGATGATGAAGATTCTGCGTATGCTAGTCTAATAGCATAGAGAGCAAGAGAAGATGAGGAGGATGACAATGTTGAGGGGAAAACTGAGTTGGAGTTATATTTAGAGGAGAAACGTGAACCGAGAATTAGCCCTACCGGTGTTCAGTTTGAAATTTTAGGTTGGTGGAGGACTAATAGTACAAGGTATCCTGTATTATCACACATGGCGAGAGATATACTAGCCATACCAGTCTCTTCTGTTGCCTCGGAATCTTCCTTTAGTACTGGAAGGCGAGTTATTGATTCATATCGAAGTTCACTGCTGCCTAAGACAGTTGAGGCGTTGATTTGCACGCAAAGCTGGTTACAGACACCGGTTGATCTTGATCCAAACACCTTAGGAACTGATGATGCTGAAGATGTTTCAGGTATTTTCTCTACTCACTTTTGTAAAATTATGATTTGTTATTTTCTCTACTCACTGTTTGTCACTTATTGATGTAATTTCTTGCAGAATTTTTAGGTTCTCTTGCAACTTCTAAGTTCATCCGCATTGACATAGATGATGAAGAAGAAGAAGATTCAACTTTGTTATCATGAAGTTGATTATAAATGATTTAATGGGTTAGCGGTAAGTTTCTCTAGTTTGTAGTTTTAGCAGTTGATATTTTTTTTGGAATAAAACTTAGATTTGTTTAAGCATATGCATAGCCAAGTTGAAACAATGAACTGTCAATAATGTGAGTACTCTCCTTTACGCAAAAATAGATTAAACTCATGCCATTGCCTTTGAAGGTAGATCATCTTAGTCAACTGTTATGAATGTTCAGGGCTTACTTTACTTGTAACTTATGGGTTCTGCTTTGTGCTCTGAAAGGTTTACTTTCTTGTCTATTAGGTGCATTTGTTTTTTAACATGACTGATCACATAAGCCTTAATAATATGATTAAAAAGTAAAAAGAGGAGGTGGTGGTGATATTAGTAGTAGTAGTGGTGGTGGTGGGTAGTCTAGAGAAGAAGAAGATTATATGCCCTTCACATAAGCCTTAATAATCTGCATTTGTCAAACCTACTTTTGCTTTAGTTTGGGCAACTTTTCTTTGAAGATTAAATTGTTTTTCAGTTTAATCTTCCTTACATTATCTTGGTACTAGTGTGACATTTGAGACTAATTAGAGAGGGGGATTTGAGTTTTGGATCTTGGTACTTTACTTTACTTAGTTTCATTGGTTGAGGTGATAATGTAACATTCACATTAGAAATGCATATTCCAGTAAAAGGATCATCCTCAATTCCAGCTAAACGAATGCTTATTGTTTAGTGATTCTCTACCATAGCGGTTGCTAATCTTGATGTTCTTAGTTACATTGTCATTATGTACCATTGCACTGATCATGATTGAGAAATTCATATTTAACTCGAGTTTGTGTACGTGCAGGTTACCATTACAACCTCCTGTGGAATACCCAATTTCTACACATGCAAAGTGTATTCACTGTAACAAACTATTTCCTGTCGACCCTTTTAGGACTGAGATCTCTATGTTGATTTTCCATCTAAAGGTGTGTAGTCAGTTATGATTATGATTTTTTGATGTTTTTTCGTTTTTGTTATTAAGGAGAAACTAGACTCTTTGAAATTTAATGTTTCTATCAATATGTATTGGAAATTGGAACATTTGATGTATTTGAAACTTGAGTGACAGGTTCAGAAAAATTTGCCTGTCATTTTTGTGAAACTGACAGATATAAAAAATTTCAGTGACTTAGATGGTTAACCAAAAACCGAATGGTTTTATACAAAACCGAGTTGGAACCGAACCGAGCAAAACCAAACTACCTTAACGGTTTCATTGGTTTTCATTATTGGAAACCGATTAGTTCGGTTTCGGTTTAATTTTTTCCAAAAACCGATGAAAACCGAACCATGTGCAGCCCTAATCGAGGCTTTCTCGCCTCCGCTTCTGTAGAGATTGATGCAAGTGACTTGCTACGAACCATTTTTTGGGGACTGGCCTTTTTTTTGGGGACCATTCTTTTATTTTGGGTAAGACATTAGAAATAAATCTAGGTCACCCCTTATCTAGATATTTATTATAATATCTAAATTACCCTCCTGATTATTTTTGGATAATGATTAGTTAGTGTTAATATTAGTTAGTGTAATGATTAGTGAAATGATTTTTAATAAAGAATTGAGATTAAAAAATCAGATTTTTAAAAAAGAAGTAGAATTATTGAGAGAGTAAAGTTAGAGAAGATGAAGAAGAAAAAGAATGGGGATATAAAAAACAATTGGGTGATATATATTACTTCCCCCAACCAGTAGTGTTTGTTAAGAGGTGATTTTTGGGTATGAAAATACTAAAATACCCTTCCCTCAAAATAAAATCTAAAATGTTAAAATCAAAAAACAAAATCATATCTCCATTTCCATCTTCACTTCTTATTAATCTCTTTTAGGGTTAGGGATTTGAAACCCAAATATTTCCCACTCCCTTTCAAATTCTCCCCACTCCCTTTGAAATTCTCTTTTCCTTCTCTGCTGGCTCCTCACTTTGAAAACGATTTAATTTATTTTTACATTGGGAAGTGATGCAAACCATGCCGGTAGTGATGAAGACCATGCCGGAATTGATGAAGACCATGCCGGAAGTGATGAAGACCATGCCGGTAGTGATGAATACATGTCGGTAGTGATGAAGACCATGCCGGTAGTGATGAAGCTCATGTCGAAAATAATTTTTTTACATTGCCGGAAGTGATGAAGACCATGCCGGAATTGATGAAAACCATGCCGGAAAACGGTGCCGGCATGCTTGATAACTAACATACAATGTCGTAACTAAATGCTGGCATGCTCGATTGAAATCTATCAATGCCGGTAGTCAAGTGAAAAAAAACTCAATCCTCTGGATACTTCACATCGTGTATCGGCATAGAAATTTAAACAACATACTATATCATAAAACAGTGCCGACATGCTCGAGAATTAACTAACTGCGCCGGAAGTGATGAAAACCAGAAAAATTCAAAACGGAATAGGTTTCGAATTTCAAAATCAGAAAAAATTTCTACGAGACGATGTCTCGCACTCTGCTAGGGGGCGCTGCCTCCTAGACCCCCGCGACCTAAACCTGTCAGGTCGAACACAACCGGGAGGGGCTATGCACCCCCCGCCCCCCCCCCCCCCCCAGACCCCCTGCATAGCGTACCGACATAGTTTTTTGGTTGCATACTATGCTGGCTTGAATTTCGAAATGGGGGATAAGCTCAGTGCCCGCATGGACATGGTATGAATACCATGCCGGAAGTATACCACGTCCATGCCGGCACCGAACTTTCTCAGCTGCAAAAATGGTGGATTCAAAGCAAAAAACAAAAATCAAATTTTCAACCTCTTAGCAACAATTCTCTCTTCACAATCATCCTCCATTGTCACCAAAATAGTTTCCCTCTCAAATTTTCTTTCCCTCCTTCTACAATACACTCTAATCATTTATCAAAAATCTTAAGATTTTATTAATTATTATTAATCACTAATCCTGATTAGTGAGGGGTGGATTAGGAATTACATAAAATACTTAGTAAGGGGTGACCCTGGTTTGATATTTGGATCCCATTTTTGTCCTTTTCCTATATCCCCAAATTGTTTTTTATATCCCCCAATCGCGCGTTCAAGAAAAATATGGATTTTTTTTTTTTGAGTTCACTAAGTGTAGTGGCATAAAACCACACACTACATCCAATGGTGTAGAAGATGAATTGAAACTAAGTAAAAATGCACAAAAAAACATAGACACAAAGATATACGTGGTTCGGTATGATTACCTACGTCCACGGGGTGAAAGGATGAATGTTATTATTATTATTTTTTTTCGATTACAAGGTGTTCTCTCCTTCTCAAATGGTGTAAATCTCAAACTCTCAAATGTAGGGTCTTGTTTCTCTCTCTTTCAACCTGCCTCTCTCTCTCGACCAACCCTTGTATTTATAAATACAACAGAATTACAGTGTTGGTCACATTACATCAGTTTAGCTGTTCCCTATCGGGTCTGTGTTGGCGCTCACCCATCTTTCTGGTATGGCCAATTGAGTCTTGGTCTTTGATAGTTCTTCACCCGAGGCCGAGTCTTGATCGTCTGGTTGACACGATGTCGCCATTCTTTCTTATCGTCCCATTATTTGACCAGCTTCCTTTGTCTGACCGAGTGCTTTCTGATCGTCCGTCCTACTTGTCAGAGGATAAGGGTCACGTCCCATCCGACAACTGTAGGGCCATCACGTCCGACCCACGTGACACCTCGCTCTTTGCGCTATTTGGTTCTATCTTGTGCTTCACCGCTCTTTCCTCTTCGGTGTATCATAGCTTAGGATCTTGTCACCTAGCCCTGTGGCTTATTTACACCTACACTAAGCTAGAGTATTCAAGTGATGATTCAATTGATGATAGCTCATCTGAATCTTCATCTCCTTTCTCTCCTAAATTATTTATCAATCTTCACAATGATCCGGATATGAATTATTTCTTATATGGTGATTGTATTCTTCCCCAAAACCAATCTCAAGATGAAAACGATGGATTTTACCAACCACAACCGGAGGAAGAGTATTTGGGTACCCAGGTATGCTCTAAACTTAGATAATGTTGGTTGAATTGGTCCAAATTATCAAAAAAAAATTAAATTTGTGAAGTAGATTTGGGCTTGTTCGGTTACCTTGTGTGAAGAACAGGTGACAGAACTCATCTGAAAGTGTAGCTCGGTTACTTTTTCCAAACACGCAGGTTACCGAACTCGCTATTAACGGAGGTTTTTGAAGTTCGGTTAACATACATGTTACCGAACTTTGTAAATAGGATTACAAAGTTATGTTCGGTTTGGCCAAAATGTAACCGAACATTAGGGTCTAGTTCGCAACCAATAACTAACCGAACTTACGTAAAATAAGATTTGACTTAGTGTATAAAGTTCGGCTGGTTCGCAAACTTCATACCAACCAACTATCTAACCGAAATTACGTAAAATAAGATTTGACTTATTGTACGTAAAGTTCGGTTGGTTCGCAACCAATAACTAACCGAACTGTACGTAATAAGTCCGGTTGTTTCGCAAACTTGAACCCAACAGCACAACTAACCGAACTTAACAAACAAAAGAAATCAAAAGTTCCAGAGTTGCATTCAGTTACCTAGTTAAAAATGGAAGGTAACCTAACTTTGTGCTTGTTATTTGTTCGGTTACATGTCAACTTACTTTACCAACCGAACGCGGAGTTCGGTTATCCCGATAAAATTATCATGTTATTGAACTTGTTTGTGATTGCAATTGATGTTGTTCCATTTCTTGTAGATTGAATGTCAACCTATACCAATGGATGATCAACCTTCTCTGGTTGGTATGTTTTTCGAAGATACATCCCATCACTATGCCAATGATTTGGTATTTGAAGAACCTATTGATGCGAAGAATTGGGCTAGAGAGCATCCAAGAAAGCCATGTGTGTATTAGTTATGAATGGAAAAGAAAGCAAAACTCGTTTTGAAATGGTTTGTGAGAGAAGTGGAGATCCCGATGTTAGTCACAAGAGGAAGGGTTATGTGTATAAAGGAAAGACGACGAGGAAGAACACAACGTGCTCAAAGAAAATTAAATGACCGTTCAAGCTAGTATTTAGTAAGTGAAAAAACGGGAAGGGTTGGGTTTTATCTATGGATAAGGTTGAAGGTCATCATAACCACCCTCGTCCGGAGGATCTTGAAGAGAATGGTATTTCACCACTTAATATGCTTCGCTTACTAAAAGATGATAACAAGGATAACGTATCATCTTTGTCCACCATTTACAATGCAATTGAGACAATTAAAAGGAATGAATGGAAGGATAGAAAAATGATGCAACATTTTTTTTTGCGCCCAAGAGAAAGGCTACGCGGTTCAAAAGAAGGTAGGTCCGGAAGATGAAATAACGCATCTCTTCATTGCGCATCCGAAGAGTGTTCAATTGGCTCAATGCTTCCATCAAGTTCTTATAATGGACTGCACTTACAAGACTAACAAATACGAGATGCCATTGTTCAACATTGTTGGTCGTACCTCGACGAACTCACCGTTTATCGTTGCTTTTTGTTTTCTAGAAGATGAGCAAGAACCAAGTTACACTTGGGCGCTACAACAATTGAAGGCCATATACCGAGATGATGATATCCCTGGGGTTATAGCGACGAAAAATGATGTAGCGTTAATGAATACAATAGAGAGAGTCTTCCCATTAGCACATAATATGCTTTGTACGTTCCATATATGGTGTAATGTGATGAATAGGTGCAACCCTCAAATTTGTCCACCAAAGAGGAAAACATTTGAAGAGATTAGTAAGCTACCGGAAGATGAACAAGCGGATGCAAAAGAGGAATTCGATAAACAATACATTATAAATCACGTTAAATGGATTTTTTTCTCTAGTGAATGAGAGGTATTGACTTGGTCTCTCACCGAAGAAGAGTATAATCTAAATGTTGCCGCATTTATCGAACATTGGTCTAGCCCGAATATCCCATGGATATTGTAATGTATGTGTATGTGGTTAAGCAATGGTTGGAACCGCACAAAGAGCGCTTCTTTTATGCATTTGCCAACCACCATAAACACTTTGGGAATCAAGCGACAAGTTTGGTAGAATCGGCTCACCATCGGTTGAAGAAAAATCTTTTTAGATGTGTCGATAATTTTGTGATTGTGTTTAACGCAATGGAGAATTACTTCAACCAAGAGATTGATAGAATTAAAGAGAAGTTTCAAAAAAACCGCGTCATGAAGTACAAAAAGATTGTACAAAAAGGTGGTAATAACAAGAACTTGGAGGGCCTTCGGTTGTTAAAGGGACTCCATTATAATGTTTCACGTGCTTGCATTAAGAGGTTAATGGTAGAGGTGAATTTGATTGACATATGGGGAACCAAGCCGGACGAGGTGTGTGTTTGCAACATGATGAAGTCTATGGGACTCCCTTGTCTCCATATGATAGTTAAGTATGAACATGGCATAATCCCTTTAAGCGATATAGATCCATATTGGAAACAATTAAGTTTTGTCCCTCCTCCAAAGGGCGATGTCGGAGAAGAGTTTGGTGACAATGAAATGGGAAGAATTGTTATCGAGATGTACCGGAACATGAACAAACTTGAAAGGAAAATCTTTTGGGATGACATGCGGCCAATCGTTTATCCCCACACTTCGGAGAATGTGCAAGAACCAAAAAAAGTCAAGGGCAAAGGTAGGCCAAGCACCAAAGAAACAAAAAAACAAGTAAGAGAATATGCAATGGTGTTGTGTAAGAGGAAAAGTGAAATGACCCCTTTTACTAGAGATCGTTAGGGGCATGAGCATACCACGGCGAAGTACCAACAAGATTCTAAGAAAAGGGTTAGGAATATTATGGAAAAGGGCGAAACAAGTGAACATGATATGAAGAAAAAAGGACCGATGTTACACTCGCCACCATCCCTTTTTGTTGATAAAAGATACTTGGAAGAGCTACCTCCTTACATTATAAAGTACGTCATATCCACCTATGACGTCCCTCCGGATGGTAATTGCGGTTCCCACGTTGTCGTATAACAACTAGGGCCTTACACTCAAGGTACGACGCTATATAATGATGATCAAATCACTTATGTCCGGCAAAGGTTGTTGATGAAGCTAAAGGAGAAACCGGAATTTTATAAGACAATGTTGTCCGATGGGGATGCTAGTCTCAATGTACAGTTTGTTAGAATCCGTCTCCACGGGGCCAATCCAATCACAAGGGATCATTGGATAGGCATGCCGATCTGTGGGCACTTAATCGCCGAAACATTCAATTGCGTGGTTCACTATTTTTCAAAAGGTGCTAGTTTCACATATACTCCGAAAACAACCATATGTGTCGAGCAACTTAAACATAGGAGAATGGTGATTGCGTTGATCAACAACAACCATTTTATAGGCCTCCGGTTAGAAGACAATTTTCCATTGCCTCCAATATTCAGAAACTCTTATTGGCCTGGATTTAACCCCGACAAAATGTTGGGTTGGTGCATTATGTATGAGCGTAACATGGAGATATGGAAAGCTTTGAAGTATTCAGATAAAATTATACACGAAGGCTCAATTTCCCTTGCGGATGATTAAATGTACCATTAATTAAACTAAGTATGATAATTTGGACATCAACATAAGAATTAAAGATTGTGTTTTTTGGAATTTGATCTTATTTTTAGTTATTTGGTCTTATTTTTTGGTTTTTTGCAATGCCACTTATAGAAATGAACTTAGATTAAAGGACATCACCGAACTATTGCAGGACAAAATTTCGGTTAGGAAATGAAATTATAGGACATGGACGAACTGTTACAGGACATTGCCGAAATAAAATTACATAACATTTAATATCTGAAACGCGTTATGAAAAAGTCTTTGAGGATGCGGAAATGATCTTCATATTTGAAATTCTTTCTCTTCCATCTTCTCCATTCATTTTTTTTCTGTTAAAATGATTTCGTCGAACGTTTCACCCCTAAGTCGATACCGCCTTATAATATGAAACAAAGCCATAAATTCCACAACTCTATCTTAAATCTTTCCAAATCGAATGAACAAAGCTATATGATCACGGTTATGAGGGTTTGTTGTGTCGGAGCAGAATTTTTCATGAATTTCCCCCAATAACTTTGACTCATAATACCATTCATTCTTCGTTTTTCACCCTTCTTTGGATAGTATAGTATGTAGATTTTGCAAAGAGAAAGATCTTCATCTAGAGTAAATTTAGGACTAGTAGCTGCCATTTTTAGAAAATTTTGAAACAAAATGTTAACTATGAGACACATATATATAGCACTAAGGTGTATAACGTCTATAAAAATAGCCGTTACTTGTACTTTGTGTCATTTTAATTTCAAATTTTGTAGTTCGGTTACATCAGAAAATTAACGACCAAACCGAACTATGTAGTTCGGTTACTAGATAACTTTGTACATATAACCGAACTTGTTTGTCCTTAAGTGCGGTTGGTTTAGTAAATCCAATGTAAGCGAACTTACAAACTACAAAAAATCATAAGTTACAGAGTTGTATTCGGTTACCTGATAAATTTTTGCAGGTAACCGAACTTTAGGTTATAATCACTGATTTTGTAACTCCTTGGTTCAGTTAAATGTCATTTTATACCAGGTAACCGAATACAACTCTGTAACTTCTGAATTTTTTTGTTGCTGAGTTCGGTTAGATTACAAATTTGCGAACGAACCGAACTTAGGGACATCCAAGAGTTCGGTTGCTTACGATATTTGGTCTACTAACCGAACTACCTTATTGTTTCTTAAAATTTTTAATGTAATGAAACACATATGAGTCAAATAGCCGAACTAATCCCTTAAAACACAAATTATAAACCAAATTATGAATTTTATTTCCTAAACCACATAACTAAATGTTGGAAGCACACGAACATAAGAAAACAAACTACCAAATCAGCAATAAAGAAGTCTTCCAACCATAAGGAAAGAAACTACCAAATCCGCAATAAAAAAGTCTTCCAAACATAAGAAAACAAAGTACCAAATCCACAATAAGTTTTGTAAACATAAGAAACCAAAGTACTAATTGTTGCAATCACTTATTTACCACGATCACTACGAGAAACTTTTCTACTCTTGCGTTTAGGAGCTTTAACTTGTCCTTCGTCACTAGGAGTGTCATCTCCACTGCTTTGTTGTTCAACCATCCAACTTGAACCTTCCCCTTCTCGGCGACTCCTCTTCAACGGCATGGTCTGGCTTGGATCAACCTGGCTTGAATCAACAATGTTGGGTGAAAAACATTAGTCCATTGGTTGTAGAGGTCTGTTTGTTGTCGAGTGTCCATCGGTTCTCCATTCCGAATTTTTGCCATCATTTTCTTCAATAATTTAGCACTTTCCTTCACCTTTTTTCAATCAAAAGAATAAGTAACTTTAATTTTTCAATACTTTATAACATTTCGAAAAACAAAAATAAGAGTAAATATCTTACCGCCGAATTCCACAAGATCAAGGCCTCATCACCACAACTAGGGGTGTGGTTCATAATTTTCTGAGCCTCATTCTCCACTGCCTTCGCTTTCTCAGCACGGGATTGTTGGACATGGTTTATTACACGAGGATGAGAAAAAATTTCATACCATTCCATATATCCCTCGTCAGCGACATTTGGCTCATCAAACGAATCTTGACACTCTTCAGCTGGAATAAGATATTCCCCAAAGTTGTTCCAGTGGGTCACTGATACTGCAGGATCGTATTTTGGAATGAAATTCTTTTCGGTGTTGTTAGTTCCCCGCTTCGTCACCTTGAAGTTGAAGTTTTCCTCTTTTGGGACACTTTGGACACAAGAAAGTTGTCTCAATAATCTTCGAGGATTATACATTGTACAACCGCCAGGATAAAACAACGGTCCATTATAATCCGCGATAGGTGAGAAACTAATAACCTCAACTTCTTCCTCATCTTCATCAGATGGAATGCCGTAAGGATGAACAACCACATCTTCCACTGTTAACTTATCCAATTTATCCCTCAACTCCAACACCTTATTCTTCTTACCCTTATCCTGTGAGTTCAAAAATTCATATTTACCAGCTGTAGGCTTCCCATAAATCCAATGAGTCTTAGCATGAGGAAATTGCAGTTCAGGGAAGTGGTCGTACACCCAAACCTATGAGTATAAGCAACAAATAATACATTCGCAGTATGATTAGTAACAATACAGATTCATTCACTTATTTCTTGAAACACACAAAGGATAATTTAACGGGGTACCTGAACAAGGGTGTATAAGCCTCCAAAAAAATCACTCTTAAGCCTCGAAACTTTTCTGAGCTCCGCTTGAACGAATGAAAGAACCGCAACGCCCCAACAGTAGTTTTTCACCTCATCAATGGGGTCCAATAGCTAGAGGTAATGAGCATTTACCGAGTGACCTGAAGTGTCGGGGAAGAAAATGGTTCCTAGTTGAATAAGCAGTCACATGGTGCTTAATCTTCTCCGATGTCATTACCAACTTTCCTTGAGCAACCAAATCTTTCGTCCCTAAAAACTCATCAAACAAGCTTTTGAGCTTGATCTTTTTCAACTTGTTTTTGTACGTGCAGTCTTCCTAAAACTCATTATACTCATCACCTTCCTTAGGCTCTTTTGCAGCTCGTCTAAACTCACATTGTGCCTTTGTATCGCTCCATCCTAGAAATTTTTCGACCAACTTTTCAAGAAGTTCATAACTCATCTAGGGATCGTAGCCATCTCGAACACTTTTTCCCGTAATTGGTAGGGTTGTGATTCTAAAACAATCATCCAGAGTTATTGCCATCTCGCCAAATGGTAGATGAAAGGTATCCGTCTCTGGATAAGCCCTCCCGGCAAATGCAGAAACAGTGACAACATAAAAGTTTTGGTGCACATGTTGTATCCCGTTCCATAGCACACAATCAAATACCGGCAAGCGGACCTCATCACACTCATTCTCTATACTCCATATCTTGTTCTTTTGACGTTTCAAAACACAAAAACAACATCATATCTTATATACATATATATATATATATAGAAAGTATAATATATGTCAAAATATAATAAAATGAATGAGAAATCTTGATGGTTAAGATTCAGTACCTTTGTCGCAAAGATCTTGGAAGCCCATGAGTTTTGGTAGTGGTGTGGTTTTAAAAGAACCTACAACTACACCTGCAAGTATACAGGGTTGTTGTAGATAGGTGGAGTAAGAAGGGGTTTGTCCTCAGGGACTTGGTGTGTGTAGTTGAATCTATGGTTTTAACTACTACTGATTCAAATTGAGAGTAACCAAAAAAAAAGGGGGGGGGGTTTGTGTCGATACGACAAAGATGATGATAGTGACTGCAATAACAAAAGCGAAAGCAAAGAGTAACCTACAAGCATATAGATAAGGTGCTGGGGAAGTTGAATCCACCGCTTAACCTATACTAAGTCAATTCAATCTCAATGATGTTCTTGTCCCTTGTATAGATATCAGTGAGCTTCTAGGCTCAACTGACTAAATAGATGGCAGTGGAGGTTCTATGCCTGCTGCTCATCAAAGGGTGGTTTCAGGAGGAAGGTTTAGTATCACTAAGATAACTATCTAATCCTAGTATTAGCTGCCCTTCTCACAAAACAACTAACCACAGATCAATTACTTAGGTGAGTAAACAATCCTAAGGGATTTCCTTATCACAGCTAAAAGATCAATCCTAGGCACTAACTGTCTAGCTAAAGCACAATTAGTCAGAGAATTGGCAATGATCACTAAGGCATGAGCTGCAGCACAATCACACAGTGGTGTTCTAACTACAATGCATACATGACATGCACTGTGAGAGCAAAATGTAAAGTGCTCAAGATAATTTATCCACAACATTATAGCACAACAAGACCAATATCAGAACTTAAATGAAACTTAGCAATAGATTTATGGTTTCATCTAAACCCTAACTATGAAATTAGAACATCATCATGAAGATAAAATCAAACATGAACTACTGCTTGGTGCACCGGCTAATCCGGGCATGCCCAAAATCAACACCCATGTCTTCAATTTATACATGCAAGCTTTTTCCCCCCAAAAAAATCCCCAAACAGTAAAATTAGGGTTCACCAAATCTTACCTAATTCAATGAAATAACTGCTCCATCACGTCGACCCATCCTTCTATTTCTCTTCCCGCTCCATATCTTGCTCCAATTACTTCTAGCTCATCAACCTATTTCACCAACTTCACACCTAGGGTTCAGTGGCGTGGAAGTAGATGAAATTAGTTGTTGAGGAAGATGTAGGACGTGGTAGTGATGATGGTTTGTGGTTGTTAGAAGCCATGATGGCTTTTGGTGGGAGTTATGGTGGTTGAGAAGGGGCAGTGGAGGTGATGGTGGTGGCAGAGTTTTCTCTGCAGACGGAATGGAGAAGATGGAGTCGATGGTTTTGGGAAGAAGGGTGCGTTTGTTTTGCGGGTATAGGTGTTAGGCGCTCGGGTGTTGAGCGGGTTCAGCGAGGTTTGATGATCTGCGACAAGGAGCGATGGATGGGAAGATGGTAGGTGGATCCAACGGCGATACGGAGGTAAGCGTGGAGCGACCGTCGGATGAAGGGATGTAGAAAAACGGACGACCCAAGATGGAGATGGGCGTTGCGATGTAAAGCGGGGGCTTCGGAGTTTGATGTGCGATGATGGAGCGACCGTAGGATGCTGAAATGCTTCGATCTGACGGCTGAAATCCGAGACGGGCTTGGATAGTGGAAATGTGTTTGAGTAAGGGTTTTGGGCCTTGGGTATGCCAAGACCATATCTTCTTTAAGGACAATTCTTCTTCTTCAAGCCCACTTCTAGCCTTTTGGTCTTGTGCACAACATTCTTCGCGGCTTCCTTGTGTAATTCTTCCCGGCTTTTCACTATTTTTCTGCTCTTTTCGTTCCGCAAATTCATCCAAACTTTATTTATTACCTAAAAATGCAAAATTTAAGTAAAAAAATATTTATTCTTGAAAACAATGAAAATACAGAATATGGGATAAAATGTAGAATTAATGCACAAAAGATGAGTTAAATGCCAAAAAAATATATAGAAATATGCACTTTTTAACTCATCAATACCCCCAAACCTGAATTTTACTTGTCCTCAAGTAAAACAAAACTAAGGAAATCCTACCTATACCACTGTCGCTGGTCTCTCGAATGCATTTAGCGTATGCACTAAGCCTTTTAAACCACTAAGTGTCCCTAGTGGACGAGTGAAGTCTCGTGAAGGTTTGCTTAGAACGTACCTACAAAGTTCTAGGTCAAAATATAAGCTCAGATTCCATCAAATGTGACATGTGCAAACAGTTTAAGCTCACAGCAAAATGGAGATGTCAATCTAGCTATCAAAGGCACAATCCTAGCACTGATAACAAAAAAAGACATGTGATAAGAGTGTAAAGTGTATCTACACATGTGTAAAGAAAGATCTGAAGTTATGACTACTAATCACCAAGAGATAGTTTCTCAGGCTAAGAACCAAGGTCGAAATCTAGCTAGCTGTCCGGACTTTACGAGAATTGTGAATGAGTTGGAGGTATTTCACAATTACTCGCGTTGTACATCAATGGCATACACCCTCCTTGCTTATTACAAAAACACAAAAGATGACTATTTACATGACTCTTATTTACATTGACTACTCTCTTTTATTTTTGGAACAAGAGATGATGGAATTGATAAATACTTGATTTTTTTGTATTTTCTGATTTTTTTTTTTTTTTTTTTTTTTTTTTTTTTTTTTTTTTTAAAAGAAAACACTTTTGATACAAATACAAAAGGAAACAAAAGATTACATGACACTTTGCAAGAGGTAGCCCTTTTTGATGCACCCAGTTAAATTCGATGGTTGTCTTTCTTAATGTAACCTCCACCTTCTATCCCAACCAACCAAAGAACAAGCTAGTCAAGTTTCGTTCAGTATTCTAAAGTGATTGGCAATCGTAACTTCCTATCAAACACCTTGAAGATCGAGGCCATACATGTATTGGTAGATCGTGCGCGTGCAAATTTCTTATCACTATGTGAATTGTGCTAGAATCAGGGTGCCTAAATATCTAGACTAAGACTCCTAATAATTACATATTTGCACAAGAGTCAACATTTCAAGGTAAATGAGCTCCATTTTTATGATTTTTTTTTTAATTTTTTTTTATTTTTGATTTTCAATTTTTTTTTTTTTTTTTTCAATTTTTCAAAAGAAGAAGGAGTTCGTTTTCAATTATGGAAATTATCAGTATCTACTTTTCACCCCCAAACCTAAACTAAACATTGTCCTCAATGTTTCAAAATATGAAAAAATTATAATACAACATATGAAGAGGATCATGTTGAGTAGAGAAAAAGGAAGAGAATACCCGATTTCGGCGAAAGCAATATTAACTCCGTTATTCAAGGCAAAATCCAACATATTCAGCCGAGATCATATTGGATTAGCAAAATATATACAAAAGGAACAAAAGGGTTTTAAGAAATTTTATCTACTGGATTATATACAAAAAATTCACCATACACTAACAATCTAAAGAGTTGAGGATCAACCCAAAAGACAAAGTGTAGCGGTTTCAACAACTTCACACATGAAAGAAAAGCACGTGAAGCTGTGAAACCAAATGAGCTACCCCCAAACCTGGATTTTACAGAGATATAATTTTGAAAACAAAATCGCGCAGCTTTGGGGGTTCATCATGCACAAGTCTAACTCAAAGTGAACTTTGCTATGGACGGGCAAACATGCAATTTCCAACTGTGGTTCCTCAAAGATATTATATTTAAAACAAAATGGTCCAAGAGGACTTGGGAAGCACACAGTTCCAAACCTAGATTAGGCATTCTCAGAAAAATTGGTTTTACAATATTGGTACAAACCAAATCTAGGTTGGGTGGAAGGCCATCAGATTGTGACTCATGTAGGAGAATAGGTGCGTCATTATCAATCAAATCAAAATCTCCTAAATCATCTACACATGTCACATCATGCTCACAATCATCAATCAAATTAGCAAGTTCACACTCAGAATCATCAACATCATCAACAGATTTTCTCATGCATCGGCAATTCATGGAAATATCACAATGTGACCTAGGTAGAGAATCAGACACATCACTTATATTTCATGCATATAACATTGTCTACAGAAGATTCAACTATTCCTATGTCATGCTCATCTTCACAGAATAATTGTACGAATCCCATGTCAATATCAAAATCATATGAATTACAATGAGTATTAGAAAAAACAACATTCATGAAGGTCGAGGGCGAGAAGCCATATGTTATTGAACCAACAGGTTCCACAATATTTTCATGTTCTTCTAACATATCATCATAATCATCATAATCATCATCATGGTAGCATGCATATTGGTCCTCATTAAAAGTGGTGGTGTCATTAGTCGATTCATGTTCCTCTAAATTAGGTTCATATTCAACATCATTTACATGAATGGGACTAGACACTTCATTAGGGACAACATACATTTCCTCATGAATTTCCTCCTTTTGTAGGTGAAGCAAAATCTGATCTAAATATGCCTGAATTCGTGATGTAGATCTATCGAAGTTTTGCTCACTGAGTCTGAAAGCTTCTGTGGTGGAGTCTAAATTCATGGGAGTACAAAATTCTTCATGTTCAAATTGTGGTGATTGGTACATGTGTGCATGGTCATTAGGGTTTAAAAGATTGATCGCAACCCTCAAAGGATTGATTATGGTCCCAATGACTACCATTCTCACAATTTATGGGCATTTCATACCTTGGATTTTCTCTAGATTGCCTAAAATATGCAAAATATGACAATTCTCAACAGGGTGGTCTAAACTACCACATGCGGGACATGCATAGATTTCAGGTTGCCTAAGAAAATTAGATGTGACAGATTCCTCATGTGATTGCATTTCTAAAGCTGCGATTCGAGCTTCTAATTGATCCACAAGAGATGATTGTGTGAGTGAGGCACTAGCAAAATGTTCATTTTCACGTTGTGGCGAATGATGCATGTGTGAATAGTCATTAGGGTTCAGTATTGAGGCTCGGGACTTTGAAAATGTCCATAATAATTCCTATGACTATTGACATCATGGTCTATGGGAGGTTCATAACGTGAAGTATGTCCACACGCAAGTTCTCTAAGGGATTGTTGTATTCCCCAACTGTAGAAAAAGATCTACATGATTGGCTCAAAAGCTAAGTAAAGAATGTACAAAGCTCAAATTTGGTTTTTAAAGGGTTTGGATTTTTGGGAAAATTTGGTTTTGGTGGGATAAAAGAAAAAATTTGGTTGTTAATGTGGGAGCAAAATAAAATTTGGTTTTAAAATCTGGGAGCAAGTAAATTTTTTTTTTTTTTTTTTGAACTTATCCTAGCATAAATTAGCACAACCCATAAAAGAAAATAAAAACAACAATAATAATTACAAACCCATAAAAGAAAGAAAAGAAGAAAAAAGAAAAATTATTACAGCCCAAATAAAAAAATAAAGAAAACAAAAATTATTACAAGCCCACAAATTAAAAATGGAAGCCCACAGGTTGGGTTCTCTTAATGGGTTTAGGCTTACTTGCTTAAGCACAGCCCAGCTGCTCAGTTAGGTTGCAAAAGCCCAGTTGGGCTTTGGATCATCCTAAGCTTTGGTTTTTCTGAGGCCCAGTTGGGTATTTCAGTTGCAAAGCCCAGTTGGGCTTTGTTCTTTTTCAGCTGCTTGGAATCAGCCCAGTTGGGCTTTGGATCATAGCAACAGCAGGACCATCAGGGGGTAGCAGCAGCTTTGGCCTGGCACCAGCAGGAGCAGCACCACAACACAGCAACACAGCAGTTCAGTTCAGCAGCAGAGCAACAACTTCAGCAACAACAGCTGCACCAGGGTCAGGCAGCAGTTCTTGGCAAGCAAGTCTCAGGAGGGGCAGTTCATCAGCAACTCAGGGGCAGCCTCAGCAGCAAGAGGCTCTCAGGCACAGCAGCAGCTTCTCCAGCACTTGCCTTGGCAGCAGCAGCAGCAGGTAGCCGAAGTTGTCAGCAGCAGTAGTATTGCAGGCTTGTTTCTCAACTACCTAGTAATTTCAGATGAGAGAATTAGTTCTCACAACAACAAATTTCAGGCATTCAAGATGACACTGCTAACTCAGTACACAACTCAGGCATTCACAACAGCAAATTTCAGAGTTCAGTTGGTACAAAACCAAGATGACAATGTCCCAATGACCAATATGCAGTAGCAGTTAAGATGATGTAGTAGCAGATAAACAAAAGAAATATGCAGCTAACTACAGACAGACAACTGCAGCTAACACAGGGTGCTAAGTTGCAATTACAGAAGTGCAGAAAATTGAAAATATGCAGTGATGCAGGACAAGATGCAGAGATGCTAATGCAAGTTACACTAAAATGCAAGAATGCAATGCATGATGAATATGCTAGAATGAAACAATATGCAAAAACAGCCAAAAAATTCAACACAACACAACCAAGTCCCCGGCAGCGGCGCCAAAAACTTGGTGTGGTTTTAAAAGAACCTACAACTACACCTGCAAGTATACAGGGTTGTTGTAGATAGGTGGAGTAAGAAGGGTTTGTCCTCATGGACTTGGTGTGAGTAGTTGAATCTATGGTTTTAACTACTACTGATTCAAATTGAGAGTAACCAAAAAAAAGGGGGGGGGGGGTTTGTGTCGATACGACAAAGATGATGATAGTGACTTCAATAACAAAAGCGAAAGCAAAGAGTAACCTACAAGCAGATAGATAAGGTGGGGGAAGTTGAATCCACCGCTTAACCTATACTAAGTCAATTCAATCTCAATGATGTTCTTGTCCCTTGTATAGATATCAGTGAGCTTCTAGGCTCAACTGACTAACTAGATGGCAGTGGAGGTTCTATGCCTGCTGCTCATCAAAGGGTGGTTTCAGGAGGAAGGTTTAATATCACTAAGATAACTATCTAATCCTAGTATTAGCTGCCCTTCTCACAAAACAACTAACCACAGATCAATTACTTAGGTGAGTAAACAATCCTAAGGGATATCCTTATCACAGCTAAAAGATCAATCCTAGGCACTAACTGTCTAGCTAAAGCACAATTAGTCAGAGAATTGGCAATGATCACTAAGGCATGAGCTTGCAGCACAATCACACAGTGGTGTTCTAACTACAATGCATACATGACATGCACTGTGAGAGCAAAATGTAAAGTGCTCAAGATAATTTATCCACAACATTATAGCACAACAAGACCAATATCAGAACTTAAATGAAACTTAGCAATAGATTAATGGTTTCATCTAAACCCTAACTATGAAATTAGAACATCATCATGAAGATAAAATCAAACATGAACTACTGCTTGGTGCACCGGCTAATCCGGGCATGCCCAAAATCAACACCCATGTCTTCAATTTATACATGCAAGCTTTTTCCCCCAAAAAAAATCCCCAAACAGTAAAATTAGGGTTCACCAAATCTTACCTAATTCGATGAAATAACTGCTCCATCACGTCGACCCATCCTTCTATTTCTCTTCCCGCTCCATATCTTGCTCCAATTACTTCTAGCTCATCAACCTATTTCACCAACTTCACACCTAGGGTTCAGTGGCGTGGAAGTAGATGAAATTAGTTGTTGAGGAAGATGTAGGACGTGGTAGTGATGATGGTTTGTGGTTGTTAGAAGCCATGATGGCTTTTGGTGGGAGTTATGGTGGTTGAGAAGGGGCAGTGGAGGTGATGGTGGTGGCAGAGTTTTCTCTGCAGACGGAATGGAGAAGATGGAGTCGATGGTTTTGGGAAGAAGGGTGCGTTTGTTTTGCGGGTATAGGTGTTAGGCGCTCGGGTGTTGAGCGGGTTCAGCGAGGTTTGATGATCTGCGACAAGGAGCGATGGATGGGAAGATGGTAGGTGGATCCAACGGCGATACGGAGGTAAGCGGAGCGACCGTCGGAGAAGGGATGTAGAAAAACGGACGACCCAAGATGGAGATGGGCGTTGCGATGTAAAGCGGGGGCTTCGGAGTTTGATGTGCGATGATGGAGCGACCGTAGGATGCTGAAATGCTTCGATCTGACGGCTGAAATCCGAGACGGGCTTGGATAGTGGAAATGTGTTTGAGTAAGGGTTTTGGGCCTTGGGTATGCCAAGACCATATCTTCTTTAAGGACATTCTTCTTCTTCAAGCCCACTTCTAGCCTTTTGGTCTTGTGCACAACATTCTTCGCGGCTTCCTTGTGTAATTCTTCCCGGCTTTTCACTATTTTTCTGCTCTTTTCGTTCCGCAATTCATCCAAACTTTATTTATTACCTAAAACAAAATTAATTAATAAAAATATTTATTCTTGAAAACAAAGAAAATACAGAATATGGGATAAACTGTAGAATTAATGCACAAAAGATGAGTTAAATGCCAAGAAAAATATATAGAAATATGCACTTTTTAGCACTCATCAAATACCCCCAAACCTGAATTTTACTTGTCCTCAAGTAAAACAAAACTAAGGAAATCCTACCTATACCATTGTCGCTGGTCTCTCGAATGCATTTAGCGTATGTACTAAGCCTTTTAAACCACTAAGTGTCCCTAGTGGACGAGTGAAGTCTCGTGAAGGTTTGCTTAGAACGTACCTACAAAGTTCTAGGTCAAAATATAAGCTCAATTCCATCAAATGTGACATGTGCAAGACAGTTTAAGCTCACAGCAAAATGGAGATGTCAATCTAGCTATCAAAGGCACAATCCTAGCACTGATAACAAAAAAGACATGTGATAAGAGTGTAAAGTGTATCTACACATGTGTAAAGAAAGATCTGAAGTTATGACTACTAATCACCAAGAGATAGTTTCTCAGGCTAAGAACCAAGGTCTAAATCTAGCTAGCTGTCCGGACTTTACGAGAATTGTGAATGAGTTGGAGGTATTTCACAATTACTCGCGTTGTACATCAATGGCATACACCCTTCCTTGCTTATTACAATAAAACACAAAAGATGACTATTTACATGACTCTTATTTACATTGACTACTCTCTTTTATTTTTGGAACAAGAGAGAATGGAATTGATAAATACTTGATTTTTTTGTATTTTTCTGATTTTTTTTTTTTTTTTTTTTTTTTTTTTTTTGGTAAAAGAAACACTTTTGATACAAATACAAAAGGAAACAAAATTACATGACACTTTGCAAGAGGTAGCCCTTTTTGATGCACCCAGTTAAATTCGATGGTTGTCTTTCTTAATGTAACCTCCACCTTCTATCCCAACCAACCAAAGAACAAGCTAGTCAAGTTTCGTTCAGTATTCTAAAGTGATTGGCAATCGTAACTTCCTATCAAACACCTTGAAGATCGAGGCCATACATGTATTGGTAGATCGTGCGCGTGCAAATTTCTTATCACTATGTGAATTGTGCTAGAATCAGGGTGCCTAAATATCTAGACTAAGACTCCTAATAATTACATATTTGCACAAGAGTCAACATTTCAAGGTAAATGAGCTCCATTTTTATGATTTTTAATTTTTTAATATTTTTATTTTGATTTTTCAATTTTTTTTTTTTTTTTTTTTTTTGGAATTTTTCAAAAGAAGAAGGAGTTCGTTTTCAATTATGGAAAATTATCAAAGTATCTACTTTTCACCCCCCCTAAACTAAACATTGTCCTCAATGTTTCAAAATATGAACAAAATTATAATACAACATATGAAGAGGATCATGTTGAGTAGAGAAAAAGGAAAGAGAATACCCGATTTCGGCGAAAGCAATATTAGAACTCCGTTATTCAAGGCAAGAATCCAACATATGTCAGCCGAGATCATATTGGATTAGCAAAATATATACAAAAGGAACAAAAAGGGTTTTAAGAAATTTTATCTACTGGATTATATACAAAAAATTCACCATACACTAACAATCTAAAGAGTTGAGGATCAACCCAAAAGACAAAGTGTAGCGGTTTCAACAACTTCACACATGAAAGAAAAGCACGTGAAGCTGTGAAACCAAATGAGCTACCCCCAAACCTGGATTTTACAGATGATATAATTTTGAAAACAAAATCGCGCAGCTTTGGGGGTTCATCATGCACAAGATCTAACTCAAAGTGTACTTTTCTATGGACGGGCAAACATGCAATTTCCAACTGTGGTTCCTCAAAGATATTATATTTAATACAAAATGGTCCAAGAGGACTTGGGAAGCACACAGTTCCAAACCTAGATTAGGCATTCTCAGAAAAATTGGTTTTACAATATTGGTACAAACCAAATCTAGGTTGGGTGGAAGGCCATCAGATTGTGACTCATGTAGGAGAATAGGTGCGTCATTATCAATCAAATCAAAATCTCCAAAATCACACATGTCACATCATGCTCACAATCATCAATCAAATTAGCAAGTTCACACTCAGAATCATCAACATCATCAACAGATTTGTCCTCATGCATCGGCAATTCAATGGAAATATCACAATGTGACCTAGGTAGAGAATCAGACACCTCACTTATATGTTCATGCATAACATTAGTGCCTACAGAAGATTCAACTATTCCTATGTCATGCTCATCTTCACAGAATAATTGTACTAATCCCATGTCAATATCAAATCATATGAATTACAATGAGTATTAGAAAAAACATTCATGAAGGTCGAGGGCGAGAAGCCATATGTTATTGAACCAACAGGTTCCATAATATTTTCATGTTCTTCTAACATATCATCATAATCATCATAATCATCATCATGGTAGCATGCATATTGGTCCTCATTAAAAGTGGTGGTGTCATTAGTCGATTCATGTTCCTCTAAATTAGGTTCATATTCAACATCATTTACATGAATGGGACTAGACACTTCATTAGGGACAACATACATTTCATCATGAATTTCCTCCTTTTGTAGGTGAAGCAAAATCTGATCTAAATATGCCTGAATTCGTGATGTAGATCTATCGAAGTTTTGTTCACTGAGTCTGAAAGCTTCTGTGGTGGAGTCTAAATTCATGGGAGTACAAAATTCTTCATGTTCAAATTGTGGTGAATGGTACATGTGTGCATGGTCATTAGGGTTTACAAAATATTGATCGCAACCCTCAAAGGATTGATTATGGTCCCAATGACTACCATCCTCACAATTTATGGGCATTTTATACCTTGGATTTTCTCTAGATTGCCTAAAATCATGCAAACTATGACAATTCTCAACAGGGTGGTCTAAACTACCACATGCGGGACATGCATAGATTTCAGGTTGCCTAAGAAAATTAGATGTGACAGATTCCTCATGTGATTGCATTTCTAAAGCTGCGATTCGAGCGTCTAATTGATCCACAAGAGATGATTGTGTGAGTGAGGCACTAGCAAAATGTTCATTTTCACGTTGTGGCGAATGATGTGTGAATAGTCATTAGGGTTCAAGTATTGAGGCTCGGGACTTTGAAAATGTCCATAATAATTCCTATGACTATTGACATCATGGTCTATGGGAGGTTCATAACGTGAAGTATGTCCACACGCAAGTTCTCTAAGGGATTTGTTGTACTCCCCAACTGTAGAAAAAGATCTATTCATGATTGGCTCAAAAGCTAAGTAAAGAATGTACAAAGCTCAGAATTTGGTTTTTAAAGGGTTTGGATTTTTGGGAAAAATTTGGTTTTGGTGGGATAAAAGAAAAAATTTGGTTGTTAATGTGGGAGCAAAATAAAATTTGGTTTTAAAATCTGGGAGCAAGTAAATTTTTTTTTTTTTTTTGAACTTATCCTAGCATAAATTAGCACAACCCATAAAAGAAAATAAAAACAACAATAATAATTACAAACCCATAAAAGAAAGAAAAAGAAGAAAAAGAAAAATTATTACAGGCCCAAATAAAAAATAAAGAAAACCAAAAATTATTACAAGCCCACAAATTAAAAATGGAAGCCCACAGGTTGGGTTCTCTTAATGGGTTTAGGCTTACTTGCTTAAGCACAGCCCAGCTGCTCAGTTAGGTTGCAAAAGCCCAGTTGGGCTTTGGATCATCCTAAGCTTTGGTTTTTCTGAGGCCCAGTTGGGTATTTCAGTTGCAAAGCCCAGTTGGGCTTTGTTCTTTTTCAGCTGCTTGGAATCAGCCCAGTTGGGCTTTGGATCATAGCAACAGCAGGACCATCAGGGGGTAGCAGCAGCTTTGGCCTGGCACCAGCAGGAGCAGCACCACAACACAGCAACAGCAGCAGTTCAGTTCAGCAGCAGAGCAACAACTTCAGCAACAACAGCTGCACCAGGGTCAGGCAGCAGTTCTTGACAAGCAAGTCTCAGGAGGGGCAGTTCATCAGCAACTCAGGGGCAGCCTCAGCAGCAAGAGGCTCTCAGGCACAGCAGCAGCTTCTCCAGCACTTGCCTTGGCAGCAGCAGCAGCAGGTAGCCGAAGTTGTCAGCAGCAGAGTATTGCAGGCTTGTTTCTCAACTACCTAGTAATTTCAGATGAGAGAATTAGTTCTCACAACAACAAATTTCAGGCATTCAAGATGACACTGCTAACTCAGTACACAACTCAGGCATTCACAACAGCAAATTTCAGAGTTCAGTTGGTACAAAACCAAGATGACAATGTCCCAATGACCAATATGCAGTAGCAGTTAAGATGATGTAGTAGCAGATAAACAAAAGAAATATGCAGCTAACTACAGACAGACAACTGCAGCTAACACAGGGTGCTAAGTTGCAATTACAGAAGTGCAGAAAATTGAAAATATGCAGTGATGCAGGACAAGATGCAGAGATGCTAATGCAAGTTACACTAAAATGCAAGAATGCAATGCATGATGAATATGCTAGAATGAAACAATATGCAAAAACAGCCAAAAAATTCAACACAACACAACCAAGTCCCCGGCAGCGGCGCCAAAAACTTGGTGTGGTTTTAAAAGAACCTACAACTACACCTGCAAGTATACAGGGTTGTTGTAGATAGGTGGAGTAAGAAGGGGTTTGTCCTCATGGACTTGGTGTGAGTAGTTGAATCTATGGTTTTAACTACTACTGATTCAAATTGAGAGTAACCAAAAAAAAGGGGGGGGGGGTTTGTGTCGATACGACAAAGATGATGATAGTGACTTCAATAACAAAAGCGAAAGCAAAGAGTAACCTACAAGCAGATAGATAAGGTGCTGGGGAAGTTGAATCCACCGCTTAACCTATACTAAGTCAATTCAATCTCAATGATGTTCTTGTCCCTTGTATAGATATCAGTGAGCTTCTAGGCTCAACTGACTAACTAGATGGCAGTGGAGGTTCTATGCCTGCTGCTCATCAAAGGGTGGTTTCAGGAGGAAGGTTTAATATCACTAAGATAACTATCTAATCCTAGTATTAGCTGCCCTTCTCACAAAACAACTAACCACAGATCAATTACTTAGGTGAGTAAACAATCCTAAGGGATATCCTTATCACAGCTAAAAGATCAATCCTAGGCACTAACTGTCTAGCTAAAGCACAATTAGTCAGAGAATTGGCAATGATCACTAAGGCATGAGCTGCAGCACAATCACACAGTGGTGTTCTAACTACAATGCATACATGACATGCACTGTGAGAGCAAAATGTAAAGTGCTCAAGATAATTTATCCACAACATTATAGCACAACAAGACCAATATCAGAACTTAAATGAAACTTAGCAATAGATTAATGGTTTCATCTAAACCCTAACTATGAAATTAGAACATCATCATGAAGATAAAATCAAACATGAACTACTGCTTGGTGCACCGGCTAATCCGGGCATGCCCAAAATCAACACCCATGTCTTCAATTTATACATGCAAGCTTTTTCCCCCAAAAAAAATCCCCAAACAGTAAAATTAGGGTTCACCAAATCTTACCTAATTCGATGAAATAACTGCTCCATCACGTCGACCCATCCTTCTATTTCTCTTCCCGCTCCATATCTTGCTCCAATTACTTCTAGCTCATCAACCTATTTCACCAACTTCACACCTAGGGTTCAGTGGCGTGGAAGTAGATGAAATTAGTTGTTGAGGAAGATGTAGGACGTGGTAGTGATGATGGTTTGTGGTTGTTAGAAGCCATGATGGCTTTTGGTGGGAGTTATGGTGGTTGAGAAGGGGCAGTGGAGGTGATGGTGGTGGCAGAGTTTTCTCTGCAGACGGAATGGAGAAGATGGAGTCGATGGTTTTGGGAAGAAGGGTGCGTTTGTTTTGCGGGTATAGGTGTTAGGCGCTCGGGTGTTGAGCGGGTTCAGCGAGGTTTGATGATCTGCGACAAGGAGCGATGGATGGGAAGATGGTAGGTGGATCCAACGGCGATACGGAGGTAAGCGTGGAGCGACCGTCGGATGAAGGGATGTAGAAAAACGGACGACCCAAGATGGAGATGGGCGTTGCGATGTAAAGCGGGGGCTTCGGAGTTTGATGTGCGATGATGGAGCGACCGTAGGATGCTGAAATGCTTCGATCTGACGGCTGAAATCCGAGACGGGCTTGGATAGTGGAAATGTGTTTGAGTAAGGGTTTTGGGCCTTGGGTATGCCAAGACCATATCTTCTTTAAGGACAATTCTTCTTCTTCAAGCCCACTTCTAGCCTTTTGGTCTTGTGCACAACATTCTTCGCGGCTTCCTTGTGTAATTCTTCCCGGCTTTTCACTATTTTTCTGCTCTTTTCGTTCCGCAATTCATCCAAACTTTATTTATTACCTAAAAATGCAAAATTAATTAATAAAAATATTTATTCTTGAAAACAAAGAAAATACAGAATATGGGATAAACTGTAGAATTAATGCACAAAAGATGAGTTAAATGCCAAGAAAAATATATAGAAATATGCACTTTTTAGCACTCATCAAATACCCCCAAACCTGAATTTTACTTGTCCTCAAGTAAAACAAAACTAAGGAAATCCTACCTATACCATTGTCGCTGGTCTCTCGAATGCATTTAGCGTATGTACTAAGCCTTTTAAACCACTAAGTGTCCCTAGTGGACGAGTGAAGTCTCGTGAAGGTTTGCTTAGAACGTACCTACAAAGTTCTAGGTCAAAATATAAGCTCAGATTCCATCAAATGTGACATGTGCAAGACAGTTTAAGCTCACAGCAAAATGGAGATGTCAATCTAGCTATCAAAGGCACAATCCTAGCACTGATAACAAAAAAAGACATGTGATAAGAGTGTAAAGTGTATCTACACATGTGTAAAGAAAGATCTGAAGTTATGACTACTAATCACCAAGAGATAGTTTCTCAGGCTAAGAACCAAGGTCTAAATCTAGCTAGCTGTCCGGACTTTACGAGAATTGTGAATGAGTTGGAGGTATTTCACAATTACTCGCGTTGTACATCAATGGCATACACCCTTCCTTGCTTATTACAATAAAACACAAAAGATGACTCTTTACATGACTCTTATTTACATTGACTACTCTCTTTTATTTTTGGAACAAGAGAGAATGGAATTGATAAATACTTGATTTTTTTTTTGTATTTTTCTGATATATTTTTTTTTTTCTGAATATATACATCGTTTTTTTTTTGTAGATAAGGAGACACTTTTGAAACATATACAAAAGGAAACAAAAGATTACATGACACTTTGCAAGAGGTAGCCCTTTTTGATGCACCCAGTTAAATTCGATGGTTGTCTTTCTTAATGTAACCTCCACCTTCTATCCCAACCAACCAAAGAACAAGCTAGTCAAGTTTCGTTCAGTATTCTAAAGTGATTGGAAATCGTGACTTCCTATCAAACACCTTGAAGATCGAGGCTATACATGTATTGGTAGATCGTGCGCGTGCAAATTTCTTATCACTATGTGAATTGTGCTAGAATCAGGGTGCCTAAATATCTAGACTAAGACTCCTAAAAATTACATATTTGCACAAGAGTCAACATTTCAAGGTAAATGAGCTCCATTTTTATGTTTTTTTCAATTTTTTATTTTTTATTTTGATTTTTTCATTTTTTTTTTCAAAAAGAAGGAGTTCTGTTTTCAATTATGGCATATTATCAAAGTATCTACTTTTCACCCCCAAACCTAAACTAAACATTGTCCTCAATGTTTCAAAATATGAACAAAATTATAATACAACATATGAAGAGGATCATGTTGAGTAGAGAAAAAGGAAAGAGAATACCCGATTTCGGCGAAAGCAATATTAGAACTCCGTTATTCAAGGCAAGAATCCAACATATGTCAGCCGAGATCATATTGGATTAGAAAAATATATACAAAAGGAACAAAAAGGTTTTTAAGAAATTTTATCCACTGGATTATATACAAAAAATTCACCATACACTAACAATCTAAAGAGTTGAGGATCAACCCAAAAGACAAAGTGTAGAGGTTTCAACATCTTCACACAAATATAACAGGAAAGAAACGCAAGTGAAACTGTGAAACAAAATGAGCTACCCCCAAACCTGGATTTTTCAACGGATAAAATTTTGGAAACAAAATCTCGTAGTTTTGGGGGTTCATCATGCACAAGGTCTAGCTCGAAATGAACTTTGCTAGGGACGGGAAAACATGCTAATTCCAACTGTGGCTCCTCAAAGATATTATACTTAGATGCAAAATAGTCCAAAAGGACTTGGGAAGCATACAGTTCCAAACCTAGATTAGGGACTCTCAGAAAAGTCGGTTTGACAATATGGGTACAAACCAAATCTAGGTTGGGTGGAAGGCCATCAGATTGTGACTTATGTAGGACGATAGGCACATCATTACTAATCACATCAACATCTCCTAAGTCTTCTACACGTGTCACAACATGCTCACAATCATCAAACAAATTATCAAGTCCACAATCAGAATCATCATCATCAGAAGAATTATTCT
Source organism: Papaver somniferum (assembly GCF_003573695.1). Taxonomy (NCBI): domain Eukaryota; kingdom Viridiplantae; phylum Streptophyta; class Magnoliopsida; order Ranunculales; family Papaveraceae; genus Papaver; species Papaver somniferum. Next base: position 40,691,815 of record NC_039358.1, read on the forward strand.
CATGCATCGGCAAATCAAGAGAAATATCACAATGTGACCTAGGTAGAGAATCAGACACATCAATTATATTTTCATGCATAATAACATTAGTGTCTACAGAAGATTCAACTATTCCTATGTCATGCTCATCTTCGCAGAATAATTGTACGACTCCCATGTCAATATCAAAATCATATGAATTACAATGAGTATTAGAAAAAACAACATTCATGAAGGTCGAGGGCGAGAAGCCATATGTTATTGAACCAACAGGTTCCACAATATTTTCATGTTCTTCTAACATATCATCATAATCATCATAATCATCATCATGGTAGCATGCATATTGGTCCTCATTAACAGTGGTGGTGTCATTAGTCGATTCATGTTCCTCTAAATTAGGTTCATATTCGACATTATTTACATGAATGGGACTAGACACTTCATTAGGGACAACATACATTTCCTCATGAATTTCCTCCTTTTGTCGGTGAAGCAAAATCTGATCTAAATGTGCATGAATTCGTGCTGTAGATCTATCATAATCTTGCTTACAGAGTCTTAAAGCTTCTGTGGTGGAGTCTAAATTCATGGGAGTACAAAATTCTTCATGTTCAAATTGTGGTGAATGGTACATGTGTGCATGGTCATTAGGGTCTACAAAATATTGATCGCAACCCTCAAAGGATTGATTATGGTCCCAATGACTATCATTCTCACAATTCATGGGCATTTCATACATTGGATTTTCTCTAGATGGCCTAAAATTATGCAAAATATGACAATTCTCAACAGGGTGGTCTAAACTACCACATGCGGGACATGCATAGATTTCAGGTTGCCTAAGAAAATTAGATGTGACAGATTCCTCATGTGATTGCATTTCTAAAGCTGCGATTCGAGCGTCTAATTGATCCACAAGAGATGATTGTGTGAGTGAGGCACTAGCAAAATGTTCATTTTCACGTTGTGGCGAATGATGCATGTGTGAATAGTCATTAGGGTTCAAGTATTGAGGCTCGGGACTTTGAAAATGTCCATAATAATTCCTATGACTATTGACATCATGGTCTATGGGAGGTTCATAACGTGAAGTATGTCCACACGCAAGTTCTCTAAGGGATTTGTTGTACTCCCCAACTGTAGAAAAAGATCTATTCATGATTGGCTCAAAAGCTAAGTAAAGAATGTACAAAGCTCAGAATTTGGTTTTTAAAGGGTTTGGATTTTTGGGAAAAATTTGGTTTTGGTGGGATAAAAGAAAAAATTTGGTTGTTAATGTGGGAGCAAAATAAAATTTGGTTTTAAAATCTGGGAGCAAGTAAATTTTTTTTTTTTTTTTTGAACTTATCCTAGCATAAATTAGCACAACCCATAAAAGAAAATAAAAACAACAATAATAATTACAAACCCATAAAAGAAAGAAAAAGAAGAAAAAGAAAAATTATTACAGGCCCAAATAAAAAATAAAGAAAACCAAAAATTATTACAAGCCCACAAATTAAAAATGGAAGCCCACAGGTTGGGTTCTCTTAATGGGTTTAGGCTTACTTGCTTAAGCACAGCCCAGCTGCTCAGTTAGGTTGCAAAAGCCCAGTTGGGCTTTGGATCATCCTAAGCTTTGGTTTTTCTGAGGCCCAGTTGGGTATTTCAGTTGCAAAGCCCAGTTGGGCTTTGTTCTTTTTCAGCTGCTTGGAATCAGCCCAGTTGGGCTTTGGATCATAGCAACAGCAGGACCATCAGGGGGTAGCAGCAGCTTTGGCCTGGCACCAGCAGGAGCAGCACCACAACACAGCAACAGCAGCAGTTCAGTTCAGCAGCAGAGCACACAACTTCAGCAACAAAACAGCAGCACCAGGTCAGGCAGCAGTCTTGCAAGCAAGTCTCAGGAGGGGCAGTTCATCAGCAAACTCAGGGGCAGCCTCAGCAGCAAGAGGCTCTCAGGCACAGCAGCAGCTCTCCAGCATTGCCTTGGCAGAGCAGCAGCAGCAGGTAGCCGAAGTTGTCAGCAGCGTAGTATTGCAGGCTTGTTTCTCAACTACCTAGTATTTCAGATGAGAGAATTAGTTCTCACAACAACAAATTTCAGGCATTCAGATGACACTGCTAACTCAGTACACAACTCAGGCATTCACAACAGCAAATTTCAGAGTTCAGTTGGTACAAAACCAAGATGACAATGTCCCAATGACCAATATGCAGTAGCAGTTAAGATGATGTAGTAGCAGATAAACAAAAGAAATATGCAGCTAACTACAGACAGACAACTGCAGCTAACACAGGGTGCTAAGTTGCAATTACAGAAGTGCAGAAAATTGAAAATATGCAGTGATGCAGGACAAGATGCAGAGATGCTAATGCAAGTTACTAAAATGCAAGAATGCAATGCATGATGAATATGCTAGAATGAAACAATATGCAAAAACAGCCAAAAAATTCAAACAACACAAACCAAGTCCCCGGCAGCGGCGCCAAAAACTTGGTGTGGTTTTAAAAGAACCTACAACTACACCTGCAAGTATACAGGGTTGTTGTAGATAGTGGAGTAAGAAGGGGTTTATCCTCATGGACTTGGTGTGAGTAGTTTTTAATCTATGGTTTTAACTACTACTGATTCAAATTGAGAGTAACCAAAAAAAAGGGGGGGGGGGGTTTGTGTCGATACGACAAAGATGATGATAGTGACTTCAATAACAAAAGCGAAAGCAAAGAGTAACCTACAAGCAGATAGATAAGGTGCTGGGGAAGTTGAATCCACCGCTTAACCTATACTAAGTCAATTCAATCTCAATGATGTTCTTGTCCCTTGTATAGATATCAGTGAGCTTCTAGGCTCAACTGACTAACTAGATGGCAGTGGAGGTTCTATGCCTGCTGCTCATCAAAGGGTGGTTTCAGGAGGAAGGTTTAATATCACTAAGATAACTATCTAATCCTAGTATTAGCTGCCCTTCTCACAAAACAACTAACCACAGATCAATTACTTAGGTGAGTAAACAATCCTAAGGGATATCCTTATCACAGCTAAAAGATCAATCCTAGGCACTAAACAATCCTAAGGGATATCCTTATCACAGCTAAAAGATCAATCCTAGGCACTAACTGTCTAGCTAAAGCACAATTAGTCAGAGAATTGGCAATGATCACTAAGGCATGAGCTGCAGCACAATCACACAGTGGTGTTCTAACTACAATGCATACATGACATGCACTGTGAGAGCAAAATGTAAAGTGCTCAAGATAATTTATCCACAACATTATAGCACAACAAGACCAATATCAGAACTTAAATGAAACTTAGCAATAGATTAATGGTTTCATCTAAACCCTAACTATGAAATTAGAACATCATCATGAAGATAAAATCAAACATGAACTACTGCTTGGTGCACCGGCTAATCCGGGCATGCCCAAAATCAACACCCATGTCTTCAATTTATACATGCAAGCTTTTTCCCAAAAAAAAAATCCCCAAACAGTAAAATTAGGGTTCACCAAATCTTACCTAATTCGATGAAATAACTGCTCCATCACGTCGACCCATCCTTCTATTTCTCTTCCCGCTCCATATCCTGCTCCAATTACTTCTAGCTCATCAACCTATTTCACCAACTTCACACCTAGGGTTCAGTGGCGTGGAAGTAGATGAAATTAGTTGTTGAGGAAGATGTAGGACGTGGTAGTGATGATGGTTTGTGGTTGTTAGAAGCCATGATGGCTTTTGGTGGGAGTTATGGTGGTTGAGAAGGGGCAGTGGAGGTGATGGTGGTGGCAGAGTTTTCTCTGCAGACGGAATGGAGAAGATGGAGTCGATGGTTTTGGGAAGAAGGGTGCGTTTGTTTTGCGGGTATAGGTGTTAGGCGCTCGGGTGGTTGAGCGGGTTCAGCGAGGTTTGATGATCTGCGACAAGGAGCGATGGATGGGAAGATGGTAGGTGGATCCAACGGCGATACGGAGGTAAGCGTGGAGCGACCGTCGGATGAAGGGATGTAGCAAAACGGACGACCCAAGATGGAGATGGGCGTTGCGATGTAAAGCGGGGGCTTCGGAGTTTGATGTGCGATGATGGAGCGACCGTAGGATGCTGAAATGCTTCGATCTGACGGCTGAAATCCGAGACGAGCTTGGATAGTGGAAATGTGTTTGAGTAAGGGTTTTGGGCCTTGGGTATGCCAAGCCCATATCTTCTTTAAGGACAATTCTTCTTCTTCAAGCCCACTTCTAGCCTTTTGGTCTTGTGCACAACATTCTTCGCGGCTTCCTTGTGTAATTCTTCCCGGCTTTTCACTATTTTTCTGCTCTTTTCGTTCCGCAATTCATCCAAACTTTATTTATTACCTAAAAATGCAAAATTAATTAATAAAAATATTTATTCTTGAAAACAAAGAAAATACAGAATATGGGATAAACTGTAGAATTAATGCACAAAAGATGAGTTAAATGCCAAGAAAAATATATAGAAATATGCACTTTTTAGCACTCATCAGGTAGCCAAACAATACCGCCCCTCCATCTCTTGGAGTACCATAAGTTGGCTTCTTTGGCTTCAAACACAAATCATCGTCAGGAATGTATGCATATCTAGCACAAGGCTTTTTAGGCGTCTCTCTAGGTTTTTTTACCACTATTTCTACTTGTTCCTCTTCCTCTTCATCCGAGTCCTCCTCTGATTCGTCATCTTCATTATCTCCATCCTTATCTCCATCCTCCTCATCTTTTTCACCGTCATCATTGTCACCCTCATTTCCTCCTTCTTCAGCTGGTTCACCTTCTCCACCTTAATTATGTTCTTGACTGCCCATCTCTTCCGCGATCTCTTCATTAACTTGTTGGATTACGTTGTCAACATTATCTCTATTGGCACCATCTTGGATGACAACACCCGGTAATGACCCACCTCCAAACTTGGCATTTTGGGTTCCACGCTTATTAGCACCTAAGTGTACTCTGCCTCGAGGCGTGGGAGTTCTCATATCTTCCACTAATCCTTGTTTGGATTTTTTGCCTTTCCCACTAATCAAAAAAACAAAAGATATTAGCTTAATCGATAAATGATCGACTAAATCAGACGCGACATAAGGGTTCTCGTAGTAAGATTTGATTAGTAGCAAAAGTTCACGAAAATAGGCCAACTCTAAAAAAAAATTGTGTTCCACTGAAGAGTTCGGTTAGTCCAGTTTTTTTTTTTGCGAACAAACCGAACTCCACATATGTGCAATTAGTATGGAGTTCGGTTTGTCAAGGTTTTTTGCGAACAAACCGAACTCCAGAAGTTTGCAATTAGTAAAGAGTTTGGTTTGTCAATGTTTGTCAAAAAAAATTTCTTTTTGTATTAGGGGTAGAGTTCGGTTACTTACTAGTTTTAACTTTATTTGCGAACCCACCGAACCCAATGGACAAAGTTCGGTTAAAACTTAACTCAACATAGTGGGAAAAAATCAGAGTTCGGTTACAAAGTTTCAAAAAATAAAATTTGAGTAATAAAGGTGAAGTTCGGTTGCAAAACAGTTTTAACAATTTTTGCGAAGCAACCGAACTATGAGTTCAGTAACCTAATTCTGAATTTCTTGGAACCGAACTGTTCTTCGTGTTCTTCCTTTCAGGAAGTTCGGTTAACAAACTAGGGTTTTTTAGAAAATCGTCATAACCGAAAAAGGGACTGTAACTTCCATTTGAACCCTATTTTGATGATTTCTATTCAATTGAAGCAATCAAAATCAAATTAAAAGTTATGGGTTTGTTGGAAAATACCTGCGAATTGGTCTCATGGCAGAATCAGGGTTCGGCTTGTGTCTTTGATACTCGATGATACCTCTAACTTCTGGTTCCACTTCTTCCTCAATTTGAACTTGTTTGTGATTTGCTAGATGTCCTAATGGGGGACCTGTTCCTGGGAGTCTTGGGGTTTCGTTTCGAAGAACCATTCTTATAGTTGATTGATTAATCGACGATGAAAATTTTATGAATCGACGACTAATCGATGAAGACGATGTTGAATGGAAGAAGAAGAAGAGAAGAAAAACA